>NW_017537589.1:704737-872458 GCF_001853355.1 Bactrocera latifrons
AAGATCGATATAAAACGATTTAATCGACCAGTGCTTGACCCTAGAGACATCTATTGGAAAACGGCGGAAGCAAAGTTTTAGACCAATATTTTTACAGAAATAATAAAATAATATATAATATTTTATTATGAGAAATTGTGGATCGATCTATGTATATCAGTTTTCAGACCGAACTGAACTCGATTTCACCTACAGGTTAGATTAGGTAAGGTAAATAGGCAGGCTTTTCGTGAGGCCACGAATGATGCTCTTTGAATAGCTAGAGGCGCCTGTCTGTTATGTTGCCCAATACTACCAAATATGGATCAAAGAGACCGTAGTAAACATCTAGATGTGCCACAAATTTATTCAGACGGCAAATACCAATTTTGTCCTATTCTCCGGGTTCATAGAAAGTATGGCAATCATGCAGCTTTAATCTTGGCCGTGACTCGGTGCCCAGACAAGTTCGTTTCGAAATTGGTATTATTTAAATTGGTAAATTTTAACCCCAATAGTTTGGCCGATTACAATGGGCTCGAAATCAGGTTTATCTACAGGTATTTTCAACAAGATCACAGATTTTAAAGATCTATTGCCCAGTCACTTCATTTAATTTATACCTATAACACCTTGCCCAAAAAAAGCTGTCCATACAAGAACTTCACTTCGATCGTTCAGTTTGTGTGGCAGATATATGCTTATAGTGATCCAATATCGACGGTTCCTAAAAAATTGGCAGTTTCGTGGGAAAAAAGGACGAACGAAAAATGTCACATAGAACCTTGTTTGCGTAAATACAGACAGGCGGACATGGCTAAATCGGGTAAAAGGGTAAAAGTCACAAACTAATTTTGGACTGATTTAAACTGAAGTTTTTTCGAGATAGCTGTCATTCTAAGGATATCTACTGAACTAGTACATCTTATTCTTGAATGGATGAAACATAAATCTAGCATTTCACTCCAAAGTCCAATCGACAATTATACGAATGGCCTGCACACGTTTAACCAGCTTCAAAGCGTGGACAAACTTAACAGTCGGCTGGCAAGCTTATGGTTTCTGTATTTTGGGATACGCAGAGAATAATTTTTTAGTGACATCTTTGAAAAAGGAAGGAAGGAGGACCATAATACTCGCTGGTACCAGACCGTTTGAAGGACGAAATTATCGAAAAACGGCCGCTTTTAAAGAAAAATAAAGTGCTGTTTACTCAACACAATACAGCGTGTGACAAGTCAATGGAAACGACGACAAATTTTCAGGATTAGGGCTGCAAATTGCTTTTGCATCCACCATATTCTTCAGATCTGGCCTTCAACGAGTATTTCCTGTTCTCAGATCTCAAAAGAATACTCGCTGGGAAGAAATTTTCGTTCATGGATATGAAACTATGGCATATTCAATAAAATAAATATTAATAGCAAAAGGGAGCACTTTAGATAAATGAAAATAAATATTACTTTCGAATGAACTGGAATAAGTATTAACTAATAAAACAGATGAGCCCATTGCCTTTTCAGTTATTCCTGATTTTGTTCATAGTCATGTAGTACGAGTTCATAGATAATACTCAGATGCCACAAATACTAATTTCTACCATACACCATCTCTCATGTTCCTTAGAACACAAAAATTAAAAGAAGATAGTAACTTTCAGAAACATCAAAAACTCAAATCAAGAAGTTGAAATAAAAAAAATCTGTTTTATGTATCTACTTACACACCAAACGTCCCACCAAATACAAAGACTTTAATCAGCTGATTGTTTTGCCGAATGAGCGCATTTGGCACTTTTGCGCTATTTTCATTAGTGAAAAGCTACTTTATCAACAACTTTTCGAACAACAGTTTGTCATACCTTTTGCGTTCGTTGTTGTTGCTGTACTATTTGTTTTGTGACGTCGACGTAGCTGTCATAGCTCACCCCTTTCACAAACGAAATGAATTCACAATTGAGACGACAAGCTGCTGACTACAGGAAATGTTATCTTCATTACCGCAGCGACTCATTTCCGCGCTGCAAAATTCAAGAAAAAACTGGTCCACAAAGGTGCTTAATTTTGTGGGGTGGAGGTGAGTATTGGGTTGCAGACATCCGGTAGCATGCCTGCACAGTAAATAGAAGTTCAAGTCAGCACCCTTTTCTCACACTTGCCTAGCGGCAGCTTCCTCCTACTCTTTCACCTCCTTCACTTTTTCCTTCGTTTCCCGCTTCTGCTGCAGCTACTTTTCATCTTTGCACCATTTGTTATTGTTGTAGTGTCGAATTTCACTTATTTTTTTGCGTTTGTTGCTCAGCGCGCAACACCTGATGACGCTGAAAATCATTCATTTATGTAAGCGCCCACTCACGCACGCATTCACTCAGTCATTCAGGTGCTCATTCATGCCGACTGACTTCCTTTTAGTTACCGCGAAATGCTTCTTAGCTGCCAAATATCCGCCGTCATCGGCGCTTATAACAACAACAATCCTTTTCTACTCGCCCACACTCAGCAAGCGATCGTTTTGCCTCATCACTTCGCCGGCGTTCACTTTGCTTTGACTTTGACTTTTAACTAACAGCTTCCTTTCAAGCTAATTTAAGCGCTGGACAATATACTTGTGCCTCGAACACCACCTTCCTTTACAGCTTTTGCGTTTTCACTTAGCGCACAACAACTTATTAATGCTTACTTCTTGAGCATTAACCCTCTAACCCTCACCAGCTCCGTCATGACTTTCGTTGCTGTCAGCAGTCCATTGCCTAACTTTTACGCAAAACTTGCACAAAAAATTCGAAGCAGAGGAAGAGGAAGAACATAAGAAAAGAAAGCGAAATGTACTGTTAGTTACGAGACGAAGAATTAGCGGTCCATTTACTAATTTTTATAACTACCACATAAGGTTGCCGTTTGGCTTGGAAAAAATATTATTTTCGGGTAATTAGAAGGTTAAACAACTTTTTAGACAGCAACCCTCTTTATAATAGAGTATACGAGATTCGCCACAAAGTTCGTAACTACCAAATGGAGACGTCATCGGTACCTACAAGGACCTCGTCCCACTGAACTTATAAGACTATAAGTATATGATACTCTTATAAGATCAGTGAGACGAGCTCAATCAATTTAGGCAGGTCCCTCCCTGAAAAAGAACCGTATGTTCAGATCGAGTCACCATAACAAATACATTTTATAGAAACTAACCGATCAAACTCAAGTCCTTGTACAGATTTTTTTTGTTTTTTTTTGCAAAAGTGATATTCGAATTATGACAAGGCAATATGAGTACGGCAATCTTAGAACAAATGGTTGAGATCGCACCACAATAACGGGACGATGCGGTATAGGGACTAATAACTAATAAATTATAAGAGTTCATCAAAATTACCTCCAATCTCTTTCCTCTTTGACAATAATTTCCAAACAAATTATTTTCCTTCGAATATAGTAACATGAAAACTCTACTTGATGGCAACTCTACCACCAAATGTGTGTACAACTTTTGTATTTTTGTGTATCATGAAAGCAGAAAACACCGTCAAGAAGATTAATTAAGAAAAATATGGAAATTGTTTTGATTCATTACCAGTGAAATTTTTATCTGCCACATTCTTTCACACCTCCTTCGCAGCTCGCCGATTTTTCTAATTTTTTTTGTCGTTGTAACAATTTTTCTTCTCAGCAGACTCAGACACAGTTGCCTACTGGCACTTTCTGCTGCTTAAATAACTTTTCAGAGCCTTTGCCACGTTCGCCATTTGTCTTGAGAATATTGGAATCTTTGCTATTTTATTTCTTGCGAAAAAAGCGCAACGCCCGCAACAGTTGCGCTTAATTGCACATTCTACTCAGTGAAACCCGACGCACTTCAGGTCAGCCAGTGTGACTACCTTACCATCAACGTGAGTTTTCTGAACTCTGCTGGCCGCTCACATCCACACACCCCCACCTCTAACCGCTAGTCTGTTTGTTGAATAAATGGTTACATGCGCTTTAAATGCCTCAACTTGTGTCGGTTTAGTGGCGGATTAGCGCGGCTTTTGCGCACCACTAAAACTCAATTGAATGCCAATTCTTTACCAAGTTGAAGAGTTTTAAATTATTGACGAAAAGTAACTTTATCGACAAATATATGTACATATATAAGAGGTAGAGTCGGCAAAGATCGGTAAAAAGGGTCGTATCTTAATGAGAATCTTTTAATACTTCAGTTCAGGTGTCACGAGCCAATAATAAATTGGAATAAATTTATTAGAAAAAATTTAAATTTTGAATATGTGTCGCTCCTGTACAAAGTTTTATGAAAGAGATTAAAATAATATTGATTAACCTTTTCTAGTATAATTACCACCCACTTTCTTCTAAACTCAATTTCATGCCTGAAATCCCATTACTACCAGAAACGTCTTAAATAATGATGAGGGATTTTCCATAGCTCCACCTTAAGTATACCAATATATAATGAGTTGCCAACCGTTTTACTACAAATTTATTCAATTTCAAAAAACAGAAAGTGCTAAACTTAAAGTGGTTTCAGCCAGCAGTGCCGGAAGCTTAAGCTCTAAGACCTTTTACATCAGAAACATTGTGATAGCAAAAACAGAAGGCGCACTTGTTTTATTGCTTAACGATCCCGCACAGAAGAGAATATCGGTAGATACTAGAATTTTTCAAGCATTTGTGTATGCTCTCAGCGGAACTGGTTCTCTCACCGCGAGTTTAATTCGTCAAGGTTTACAGAATGGAACTGATTTACAAAATCACTTTCTATTCCATGATCCAAATGAAAATGCTTAGTTTCATACAAATATTAAAAAGCAATTGAATGCTCTGGCAAGTTATATAAGGTAACTAAACAAAAGATGCCACAGCGTCTTATGAGTGTGTGTAACTCAAGATAAGATTTTGTTTATTAAACAAATGATCATCTTCAATTTATAAAATTTTTACTTTTGCAAAGAACTGAAGTGGCCTCTATGTAGAATCTCCGATAAATGCGAAATATATTATAGGTGACTCCATACATATTATGCGGTAGCACTTTTCCATAATCTTTTTCGCACATTATTGTCGCATTTGATCCACTTTTCATCTCCATCTTTCCACTCTGGATCCGCGCCTGCACAATTGACAAAATACGAAAAGACTTTGTCGACTACGCAATATATTGACCGATATTTTGTCACTCAAAAGTTCGAAAAAATTTCGATTCGGTATTGATCCAATCCCCATCTGTCGCATAAATTCATATTATTATCAGATAGGAATTATCCCAGAGTTGCTAAAACATATCACACAGATTAACCGATATATAAGATATTTACATTAGACCGCATATAGGAGGAAGCCAAATTCATTTTTTTAAATTTTCATCCCAGAAGTGCTCTTTCCCACTTAATTCTAGTATTTATCCAAAACTTGATAGACATATAATTTTTCCTGCCAATAATGTAAAGATAGTACTCTAGCTTTCAACTTCAACGCACATACTAAACTACTCACGACCATTACTGGTATTCCCAGTGAATTTTGATTGATAGTTTGAGAGGGGCTCAACTTTATGCCTTAAATAAGTTTTTTCAGTATTATTCCCAAAAAGATATCTCAAATGAAATGACATAAAATTAGAATGTATCAATAAACAGCTTAAATTCACATCTACATGCATACGTGTATATATACAAGGCACGATGAATTGAGTAAAAAAAATTATGGATAAGTGTACGTATGTTCTTTTAACATCTAAGTTTACAAAAATTTTAACGAAAAAATCATATCTGAGACAACATTGTTCAATGTTAAAAATCGTATTTTCCACAAGACTGTTTGCCAACTCTTTCGTCAATAATGAATAGTACAAAAAATTTATTATCGACTTTTTGCTCCTTATACCAATCCCAACCATTTAAATGATAAATGCTCTAAACGCAAGACAAAGTTTTACTGAAAGCTTTATGATCTGTCAAATAACATTTTAGTTAAATTGGTTCGCATACATTAGCCTATTTTTGGTCCAGAAAGCGACTTAAGCTGTTAAAACAGCAACTGAAAACAACAGTCGACGAGTAAAAAAAAAATTAGAAATACTGACGATTTATGTAATATTTCTGTATTTGGAGATTAAAACTCCTCTACCGCTTTTTATATTCATATGAATATTATTTGTATGTAAATATGAATTTTGTCCTCAAATATTTTCATTATTATGCTGAAAATTGTGCATACCTAAACACATACTATGCATATCTACAAATAAACACACATACATACGCAAAGTGTATCATTCGAAATGGAAAGCTTTCACGGCCTCCAAACGCCGAATTGCTGGAAGAGCACGTTTTCACGATTTGCACAGGCGACTCATCTGTCAACACAACATAACCACTGCCGCCAAGCACTCATCAACATGCAACATGCCACATGCCATAAGCCATACGTGAAAATCTGAAATAAACACACAAAAATATGCGCACGTTGTGCGTTTTGCACGTGTGTGCGGACCAAGTAGCGTTACCGCATTGATTTCATTGCTGTCATTTGCAATAATACTCACTCGCCACCGGAGTGGTTGCAAGTATCAATTTCGTTGCAAATTTTTGATGATGCATTTCTTTTCGGTATATTTTTGTGCCACCACTTCTTTGCATTTCTCTCGTTGGCTGCATGCCACAAATAACTGCACATAAGTGCATATAAATATGTGCACATACATTTGCAATTGCCGCGTGCATTCGCATATGCAAGTGCTGGTGTTGTGTTAATTCATATGTTGCAGAACAACAGGCGCCAGTGGCATCATGTAACACGATGCTTGCTGGTCACCTTTTCGAACATTTTCACTGTCATTTCACTCAACTGCAAGTCGCGCATTCATCATTCGTTTGATTATTGGTTATTTGCATAAAAATATGCGCGATGCGTTGGCAGCAGCTGTATGTGTGTGTATTTATGTAGTGACAGTGCATTGCCTACAAGTGGTCAGCATGGCGTATGCGCAACCTACGAAAATATTTATTGATATATAATTTTCGCTGACTGCCTGCTATATACATACATATGTATATACAAATATGTATATAAGCATAAGTGTATAAAAATATATTTATTGCCAGATATTGCCCAGCTAGTCGCCGCATCCAGTCCGTCACTGGGCAATGTCAATGTTGTTGTCGCGGTTGCAGTGGCTGCGGCGTGATTGAGCGGAAAATTTCAGCATGCGGTCACACAGTCGCGCGTTGCAAAGTATGCATGAAGAAGAAGAAAAACTGAAGCTTTAATACCCTTGACGAATGCATTTCTTATGGCAATAAATGGAAAAAATTATCTTTAACTCGATTTTGACTGATCAGTTTGTATGGCAGCTATAGGCTATAAGGGTCCGATGTGTACAATTTTTTAGACAATTATACCATTACTTTTGGCAGTAATATATGCAACATGTCGTGAAGATATCTCATCAACTAAAACCGTTCTTCGTACAAGAACTTAATTTTGATCGTTCAGTTTGTATGACAGCTATATGCTATAGTCGTCAGATCTATACGATATTTTCAGGTATAATACAGTTAGCTTCCTCAGTAATACACGCCAAGTTTCATAAAGATATTTTGTCAACTAAAAAAGTTTTCCATTTATGAAATTAATTTTGATTGTTCAGTTTATATGGCAGCTATATGCTATAGTAATATTATATCAGCGGTTCCGACAAATAAGCAACTTCTTCAGAAGAAAAGACCGTGTGCAATGTTTCAGATCAATATCTCAAAATCTAAAGGTCTATTTCGCGTATATACAAGCACACTATGGCAATCGACTCAGCTCGTCCCTTTTATCACTTGCACACTTAATGCACTTTGTCTGTGGTATAAAATATATATATATATAAAATATACAAATACATTTATTCATATTCGCTCGCCATGCCCATGCGTCCATGATTGATGCTCTATTTTAAAGTAATTGACGCATGAAATACCAATCAAATCAACATTTTCCACTTGAATTCGGTGCGCTGTGAATTTTCGGCTGCCTAAATATTATGTATGTGCCACGTACGTGCGCAAACTAATCAGTTACTACTAACAATTAGTAAATTAATATGCGGCATAGATTGTGGTTAGCGCTGCTGTTTCGCAATGGGAGTTTTGTGTTTAGTTTCCCACTTTCCCGTTAATATTATTATTAATTTTTATTTTATTTTTTCAAATTTCAGTTGATCAAAATGCAAATAAACGCATAAATTTAATGATTTTATAATTTTGTTAAATATACTGGATTTATTTCAATCATTTATTTTATTATGAATGAAAAATATGGATAAATCTCCAATTGCAAATATATAATCTCGAAAATATTATTTAAAAAGAATGTTTAAGTTTCTAATTCTAAAAACCAGGTTACAAATTACAAGGTGAATTCCAAAATAAACAGAACTATACAAAAAAACAGATCAAATAGTTTTTTCGGTAAATCAATTTATTTTTTTCAAAATAGTCTCCTTCTGCTTCAATACAGCTTTTGGCACGGTCCAAAAGCATGTCGAACGACGTTTGAGCTCGTTGGTCGGTATGGGCGCCAGTATGCCGGTGCAAGCCTTTCGAATGGCCTTTACGTCTGCATAACGATTTCCTTTCATGGGCAAATGCATTTTTCCGAAAAGAAGGAAATCGCACGGTGCCATGTCAAGTGAATATTTTAGTATTTGATCGTCCTTCGAATGTTGGATTCTGAGCAATTTTGGTCGTCAGATAATTTGTGCGGAACAAACCGTACACACACCTTTAGTAAGCCCAAATGTTCAGTCAATTATTTCCATGAATTTCAAAAATGATTTCGGCTGATTTTTGATGAATGTTTCGAGGGAATTTTGGTGATCACGGATTTTGATTGGTCCACATGTTGATCGTCATTTATGTCCTCACGACCACTTTGAGAACGTTGAAACCACTCGTGCACTCTACGGGATAGGAAATCATCGCCATATACTTGTTTCATCAATGGAAAGGTTTCGGTAAACGTTTTACCAATTTTTAAAAAAAATTTAATGTTGACTCTTTGTTTGAAGCTCATTTTCGCACCGATAACACAAACAGACTGGCAATAACTTCGCTTCCAATTGATTCTCACTGGACAATCAATAAAGATAGCAAAATCTAACGCACCAGTCGACATATAAATGGCGCCACCAGGGAGCACTAGATCCTTTTTACTTTGGAACGCACTTTTTAAAACCATGTTATATGTAACAAATCGAAATCTTTCGTTTTTTTTTTTTTTACTTTTCCATTAATAATATTTTTTTACTTACATTCAAATTCAAAAAAATTTTGTTTGAATAGTAAACACAGAGTTGTGATCCGTGTTTTGAAGTATATTGACTTTACTATCCATCCATAATGCCAAACCATATTATATAAGTGTCAAAACACGTCCAGTGGTCCATGAGAATTACGAAAAATCTCCGATTTTGAAAATTAGCAGTTCATTAGGAAAGGGACCAGACGCAAACCCCGTGATATAAATATTTCGTTAAAATTCTTGTTTTTTTTTTTTAGTTAAAGTTATTGAAGGTTGAAATTTATAGGACGATAAAACTATAATATTATTTTCTCATAAACTACTGAAGATAAATCGATGAAACTTTGGTAAGTCAAAGAAATATGTTCATGCTATATTATAAACATTTTTTCATGATCTATTTGCATAAATAATAATATTTTACATAATTTTTTGTTAAACAATTAAAATTTTTTATTTAAAATTTAAAAGTATGTATATTCACCTTTAATAATTTGCAAAAAAATTTTTATTTATTCATACCATTCCAATGATATTGAATTTTTTGTCTCCCTACCGCTCTTAAGACGTACGGCACATCCATCGTGGTGCAATGCGCTCGTAAACTCCCGACATCTGTGCCGAAAGAAAAGCATAAGCGCAACGATCGCATATTGCTATAGACTATATTCATTCTTATAATTGCTACAATTTAGTGATAATAATAATGCGACTAGAAAGCAAAGACTTTGACAATTTTTAGAGTGACAGAAAAAAAAAGTTTTATAAATATATCTTAAAAACCTGAAAAACGTTACTATTTCATGTTATACTTCATTCAAAGACACATACTATATAATATTTGGAGCATAAACTGATACCAATAAGGACGAAAGGAAATACTAAAGGAAGTATTTAGTATGCCAAGTACTTGCACGGGAGTTAGTAATATTATTGTTCAATAAAACTCAGGTCAGTTAAGATTGAAAACACGTCTGTTTATTGCGACGAACCCAAGAAGAAGCGAAGAAGATGAGAGTAAGGAATGACAGCTAACAGGGAAATATATATTTTTATATGATAAGAGTTTCTTAATTTTCAGAACAGCCTTTCACTTTTTAAATTAATTACAATTGTACTTACAGAAAGCAGAACAAAAAAATTTAAATATACATATATATACATAGTATGTATAAGCATAACTGTACTCATCCCAACTATTAACTGTGTGCTCATTCCACTAATTCTTTGCCTGCAAAAACTGTTTTAGCGCAGTCATCAGCTGCAACCCACCGCTTTCACCCATGCCACAATAACTTTGCATAACTGCACTTACTGTGGCGGATACTAGCTGTTCATACCTTTGCACAGCATTGCATTCAGCGTCCATTCGTTGTGCGTAAATTTGATTTGCAACCTTCATCAATGTCATTTTCGATCGGAAAAAGCATGTTAATTTGATTTCACCACATTGTGGACAGCTTTTGTGCAACGCAAAAATGTTCAGCAATGCGCTCGTATTACGTGTGTGTGTATGTGGGAAGTAATGTGTTCGTTTGTAGTCGAACGTTTGGCCTTTTTTGTGGTTAAATATGACAAAATGCATGCGGCCTGGCAGCTATGCATTTCAGGCCCTTAACAAACATATGTAGAGATGAGTGTACGAGAAAGGAAAATGTATAAAAAGTTTAAAATTTTAAGCGAGCATAATTACGTTGTAAGAGTAGTTGGTTGGCCGAAAATTTAATAAATAATATTATAGATGGAGTTAAGCAGCTGATTATAAAAAACATATAAAGGAAATTGCTAAAAAAAAAAATTATAAATGGTTTAAAAAATATTACTATTTAAAAATTTTTTTAAATTTATATTTCATTTTATGATAATTCTGGTAAAAATCTAAGCAATGCTACCACATACTTTTAATAGTACTTCCCAAAAATACAAAAGATAGTTTTAAGTATATTGACTCCAATAGATGAAATATCGTGTTATAGAATCCAACCCAAGTACACCAGCAAATAAATACCAGCAACACTCCATTTCGAAATCCTTTAGAATAAAACTCAAATTCGGTCTAAAATAATGCCTTCGCTTCCAAATATGGGTCTAAAGTCTTCCGGGGATATGGATCTGAAGTCTATGGGGAGAATATTCAGCATAGATTCAGGCCTTGGACCAAACCATTATGCGTGTCGTTCGGTAAAAGTGGATTCAACAGATGAATCATGGACCATCCAACATTTGAAAGAGAGAATCTTCAAAAAATAATATTCTTTCATATGATAATAAAACATGGGGAACCTCGAAATGGTTCAACCTTTATAATACCGCTTTTTCAAGCATCCCTTAAACAATAATCAGTGCAGTTGCGAGAGAGTTCACCTTTAAATCCGAAGATTCAACTTTGCGATTAAATTCGGTATGAGTATTTGGCTGGTAAAAAACTGAAAAAGTAATTTATCATTGCGGTGTTGATGCGTAAATGAAATTCGCCTGAAAGCGCAAACAGAATGATATAAGCCCCCCAAAGCAGAAGCATACAATAAACGCGATTGGACTTTATACAAGCAATCAGTGTCAAGCAAACAAACAAGCAAACCGAGAATGAAGCGGTGCACGATTTGACATTTTAACAAACAAGCGGTCACGTGGGCAATAAAAACGTGGCAACGAAAAAACTGTAAATGAAAGATAACAGAGGAAATTAAAAGTGATTATTTTTATATATTTTTAGTTTTATGTTTTTAAAATATTTTTTAGCGAATAAACTAAGCAAACATTGTTTTTAAGAAAAATATTTATTCTGCAGCCAGAAGAATTATTTTGAATTAGAGTTCTTCACAAAAAAAAAAAAAAAAAAAAAATCAACGACAATTTTCGTGAAACATAAAACAAATAACAGCGACCCGAAATTTAAGCTTTGCTCAAGTGTAACATTCAATTAAGTGGCATTTCCGCAAGCGTTTGTTGGTTAGAAGCACACACAGCGGCAAGTAAAGCCTCAAAAACGAAAAAAATACCAAAAACAAAGAATCTATTGAACTTTCCATGTTTCGCCACGTGTGTGTGTGTTGGTGTACACAAACAAACAATCTGGTGTGGCAAGCAATCATTACGGAAATGCCGCAAGTGCCAAAAATTGCTGCTAAAGCCGACCGGGGCAAATGAAATTGGAAGCAGGCCGCAACAAAATGCCAAATGTTGATCTCGTTTTCATCTTTTTTCGCTTCTGACCGGCGTTGTTGTTATGGCTTTGCGCCGAAAGCGGTAAAAAGGCAAACGCTTTACCGTCGAGACCACAAAAATTCAACCATCATTGCGGCCGTCAACACAGTCGTAAACAATTAAGCATTTCAATTGTCGGATTTCATCTCCGCAAAGGCTCAACCAACGCACACTCGTGCAACTCTTTCGCAGCGCAACCGCACATGGAAGGATAAAGTGAAAAAGTAGAAAAAAAAAAAACAAATATATATAAAAAAAATAAAAGAAGGAAGCGAAAGAAAAAATGTTACAATCCACAAAAATTGTCGTTTTATGCGCTTGTGGCGCCTAAATGTATGCAAAACTCTTGCACGCTCATTTAGCTCACTTCTCAAGCGCTAACACGAATGCTCACGATACAGCCGCAAAGTTACTTTAGCATGAAAAACCAGCAATTTGCCAACGTATTCTTCTACTTTTGCTCCTTTTTTTGTAAACTGCTTTCGTTTTGGCTCATTTATTACAATTGTTATTTTTATGTGTTGCTCAACGCCGCAATTTATGCTTCCTTTTTGGCTGCTACTATGTGGCAAGTATCTTTGAACTTTTTTGGGCACTTGCTTTTAGTTTTGGGATAACTTTTGTTTTTTGTATAATTTGAGCGGTTGCCTGCTTAGGCCGGCTTTTTACGCCTATTCTGACGGTGTTAAGGACGTCCAAGTGATCAAAGTGACAAAAATATGCGCAACAATTTGTTTCTTTTTTTCAATCTTTTTTATATACGCATTAGCTTCATTTAAGCTAGGAAATTGATAAGAGGGATCTCACTTGGAAGAATGACGGTCCGCGGTGGTACCTAAAACTCCTAAATACTGGATCATAAGACTCTAACAAAAAGCATTTTGAACCTATCGCAAATTTATTCAGATGACAAATATCAGTTCCGGCTATGTTTTTTGAGTCACAGAAGGTAAAATTATTACAAATTTTTTATTCTCATTAAAAATTTTAAATTAATTAACAAGGTATTTAATTTGATAACCCCTTCTAGATTACAAACAGCATGACAAACTTAGTATAATCTGTTCAGGGTATAATTAATAAATTATCAATATTTGATGTATAGTAAATTAAAGATTTTATGGAATTTAGTATTTGGTTTGGATTTCGGACATATATATATATATACATACATATTAACCGAACAGTCTTATGTTGAGCAGATTTTGTTTCACTTTTTCCAGAATAGTCGGTCTTATCTCGCCAATAAGTCATCGACTCTTCGGTTTCAATTGGTAAAAAGGATAATAACTTGACATCGTATAACTAAAGATAATAACCAACAGGCATATTTCTTAATATAATTTTTGTCTAAAATTTTGTTCCAACAAAATGATGGACGAGCCCTGTATGGCTCGCGACACCATCCCGTTGAGACAATTTTTCTCCTATACGATTAATATTGTCGGTAATATTTGCTCATTTTTTGTTTAAAACAAAGAGGTCCATGTAACATCGAAAAAAATAAATTTTTAAAAACACAGATATTAAACACCGTAAAAGTAAGTAAAATACGTGGATGATGCCCATATTTTTACTTTTAGCAATTTACGTACTACTTATTTAAAAAAAAATGATTTCAACACGTTCAATTTCAGAATTCGAAGTAAAATACGTCGTTTTTCGAGGTTAATTTCAAAAAATTAAGAAATTGATTTTTTCCTTATGACTCAGGATGTTGAAAAAATTGGTTTACTCTTACAAGCAGCCAAACATTGTACAGCGCAATTAGTTCGATCTGAACATAGCATCACATTTTTATCATTTTATATACTTATAAGCTTATAAAGTATTTTTAAGATTTTCGAACTCTTTTCCTTTTTTACATATCCGTTAAGATTAAATGCTTCTCATAGCTATATATAATATGGCTTCCACATTGGAAATGGAAGTTTGGCACATATAATAAGGATATTAGAAAAAAGTCTTAGTCCCTTAGAAAATATATAGTAAAACTTTGTACAATCAGGTTGAAAATATGTGCCGGACTTGTCCATTTCAACTACGCCGAACATGAATAGTAAGTCATCGCTCAACCACCGTATTCGCCAATTTTGGCTGCTTGTGGTTTCGAAATAAGACAACGGGCCACGAGTGCACTAAGCTAATGTATAAAAATCACCATCGCGTTGTAAACAAACATCTGCCAAAATCAACAAATTAAGATCAAGTTTCCTACGAACATGTAAAAGTTAGCTCTTGTCCCGGTCATATCTAATCATTAGTATGCTTAAAAAAAATTGTTTGTTAGTAGTTAAGCTGTCATGAATTAAGACATTCACAAACTTTTTTCGACTTAATTGTTTTAAAATTTTAAGAGTATATTTATTTCGAGTTATCTGCGATCCCTAAGGACGCTAAAAAATGTCTTGAAATCTAAAAAAAAAATCTCTACTAAAAGATATTGTCACAATAACTATCAAAAAGATTTAAATAAAAAACTTAATTTTAACCAAAACTTTGGGCATTTTTGGCCTGCCAAAATTCGATTTTATTAGACACAAATTGGTAAGTTCATTTAAGGAGAACTGTAAACAGAACAGACAGAGAAATTATTAATAGTGAACGGATCACTTATCTAAAAGCGAATTTAAAACATATAGTATTGAGAAAAATATAATATAAAATATAAATATATATATAAAAAGGGATGGCAGTTTAGTTTGGTCTGCTTGAGATCAATGTACTATTTTTTTATCGAGAAGTAGAACTACTGTTATAGTAGCGAAAATTTTTTTATAAGTATTTTCATAAAAAGTAAGAGCAAATTTAAACTTCAACACTAAATTGAATATACTCCACAAAGTTCAATCAATAAGTCTATGCAACATCTCCACAAACACACATTTCTCCGCTTCAAAAAGCAAGACTACTCCATTAACAATTGAGTAATATCTATCTAACTATGCTCACACTCACTATGCTTCGTTAGAGGCACGACAAACTCATCTTTCAAAGCGACCATTTTTGCCAATAAATGTGCCACATAAATTGCCAATTTCGCACTAAATAAAAATGAAGCAATTATGCGCTCAAATGGCAACACCAAAGCAGCAACAACGCACATTTACACAAAAGCACAACCATTACCATGCGCATTACACCAGACGCAGCTTGCAACATATTGTGTGGCAAAGAAAAAGCCAACAAAAAAAGTGGCAAGTGCGCAATAGCAACGCGTAAAGTGACACCTATAATGGCTACTTTCCGGTTATTTTTTCGCTACAAAACGGCACTAAAATGAAGGCACTCACCAGGAGCGAGCGCTGCAACAACAGCGAAGTGGACGAAAGCAGCGAAATGTGGTAAGAAAAATGTGGCAAATAGAGGAAGAGCGTACGTTGAATGCATGCAGCGTTTGGCAAGCTGGAACATTAAAAGAATTTCAATGCTGCCGCACGATGTGGGTGTGCAACATTTTGCACGTCGGCACTTAAACGCCAACACGTGACTCAATTCCGTAGCGGGCAGCGTTACAACGGAAGATGGCACTCACAATTTAGTTGCTTTCAGTACTGAAAGCTCACACATATATATGTACAGATATATGCATGTATGTGGTTGTTGCAGAGCGCCGCCTGCTCATTTTCCACCGCTACATGTAGCAGTTTCAATAAGCGACACATTTTGTTGCAACGTGTGCAGCGATGGCTAAATGCTCTATTGTAGCACATTTTTTGCTATTTTCGTCGGTTCTGTAGTTCATACAGGTGTGTGTGCGTGTGTGTGAATATGTATGAGTGTATTGCTCCAACAACAGATTTTTCGCCGCCTTTTTGCCACTTCATTATAGTCGCGCGACCACGTCCTTTTCCATTTACTCTTTTACGAAATTTTTTTTTTTAATTCTGTTTTTTTTTTTCGTGGCCTTGGTCGCAATCACTCATTCCCTACTTCGCATTTTAATCGCCAGGCTATTATGTCACCTTTGCTTTGGCCAACCGACATCTGTGTTTTTAGTGCGCTTTGTGTTGCTTGTGGCTCTCTTTGTAGTGGTGAATATAATGTGAAAATCGCACTCCAACAAAAGCAAGAGAATAACAAAGAAAAAACAATAACTGAAAAATAAGATGCAACAACTCCGAAGACCTCGTAAGTTAACGAGCCAATTTACCCGGCGAAACGCCATTACTCTTAAAAGTAGCAATTTCTAATTGAAACAAAACTTCATGCGTTTCATTTTACTTCATGAAAAGTACGTACATTACTTACAGAAAAGAAATAAAGAATTTGGTATAACAATTCCTGCTTTTTAATGGAAGGCTCAATTAAAGTATTACACTTGTTTCCTCGAGTAAAAAAACAGCCTTCTTTGAAATATTTTTTTTTTCATATATAAAATCAAATATTTTATTACAATTTTTTATTGTTACAAACATGCACTATTAGCAACAAAATTCTGAAATTTTTGGAAAAAACTATTTAAACCACTGCGACGCTATTTCCGGTGACCCCCCGGAAAAGAGATGCTACCGCGTTGGCAGGATAATTCCTTAGAAGGGGAAAATACGTGAAAATTGGTTTTTGGGTAGACATTTAAAAATTTCACTGAAAATGTGACGACATTTTTTTTTAAATAGTTGTAATCGAAAAAAAAAACAAAAATCCATCGTCCAAACCTTGCGTTAAATGTATGAAGATCGGTTGAATATTTCTCGAGATCTCTCAGCAACCGCCTAGCCTAGCCTAGCTAATCTCGAGCGCACAAGTTCTCAAGGCTGTATCTCCTAAACTATTACACCGAACAACTTAAAAACTTAGGAAAATATACTAGAGGTGTTGTAGAATTTAATAAGTCAATAAAAAAAGCCGATTTTTGAAACCCGTAAACCCATATAACCCCTTTAGTAACCAAAGTCCATTGACATCTCAGTTACTCTGAGATAACACATATTTAATATTATCATAAAAATGATATATGTCTTACATCACCAGAGAAAGCCCACCTTAAATTTCCATTCATAAAACTAAAATCCGTTTAAAACTGAAAAGCAGAACTGGTATAACATCTGTTCCCTAACTCACTCGAATACCGGCCAAAGCATACAGACTTATAGTAACGCCCCAACCAATCATTATGTATTGCGTCTAGTAAGAAGAAATCTGTTATGTTTCCAATAACTAGTTTGGTGTTTTCTATATCTAGGTTAATTTTGGAGCACCATGTATGAGACACCCTGTATAAAAACGATCGGGTGATATGAGTTTAGAAAGGTAAGATTTTGTACTACTTTGTTTTGTAATTGCTTTACTCAGTATTGGTGGCAAAGTCAGACAGCCTTAAACAAATATTAATATTGAATCGCTGAATTGGTCGAAAGCATAGTAGCAGCATAGTAGCAGCCGTAGCATCGGTCAAGAGCTGGGCATGAGTCATCAAAAAAAATGTGTGAACAATTGAAAATTCAATAAAAATACCGCAAGACTTTTTTGACAAACTAATATAATGATTTCTGATACTGCTACTGATACGGGCAATTTTCGTTGGTTCCGTTCCAGTTTGACCATGTCAAAGAAGCAAAAAAAAAAACATAAAATAAAATAAAACCTTTTGAACAGTGTAAATAGGGTTGGCTATAATAAGAAGCTCGATGTATAAATACCACATGAGTTAATACCAAAACCCTTATAGGTCGATTTTCCATATAAAATTCGTTGCTGAATTGCAAAAAATACGATCAATTTCTGAAATTGTGATAATGATAAGTGGGTCCCCTATGACTGCGTCGTTTGAAAACCTTCGTGGTCGAATTACGGTGAGCCAAGTTTGACTATATATTATGTAAGAACCATCGGCTATTACCCGCTGTCGTACCAAACTCTTAATTCGGACCTGTACTACCGACAATGGAACCGTCTAAAGAAAGTAATCGGCCCGCAGTGTCCAGTTTTTGCATAATAGGAGACGAATTGTATTCCATCAGCCCAATGAGAAACCACTTACGATAGTGACTCATCAGAAGTTGCGTGAGTTAGTTTAGCGGTTCTGATGCATCCAACTTATAGCTCGGATCTTAAATGAAGTGATAACTACCCGCTCCTGCCGACGGCGAATGATTTTGCGGATGAAATATTCGTCTCAAAAGTAGCTTGTGAAAAAAGACAGTCTCATTTTTTTTCCCCCTTGGTGAGTGTTTTTACGAAAGTGACATTAGAGGGTTAGATTCAGCATTAAAACAAATTATTGAAAACACCAGTGCATATTTGATCAGATCAACCTAACTAAGCTAAATAAATCCTTTAATTTAATGCAAAAATAATGGCTTTCATTTCATTACACCTTATATTATGGGTGATTTTGCCTTGAATTTCGTTTGCGTTGAAAAGTTATGAGCACCATAAGAAATGATTTGGAGCAGAAATGGATTTGTTCGTTTAAAATGGTTTCATTAGCAGAATAATGTTTGTTTCAGGTCTAGCAATCCGAATCGAAAATATCTACGAACTTTCACATTTTCAATTGAATTGCTGCTAATAGGAGTGATCTTTGTGACATTTTAAATAAATTTCTAAAATAAGGCCTTCATCCATCTCTATTAGACATAATTACAGGATAAATATTAAGACAATCATGCTAAATATTTGTTTTTTGGATTCTCATCATCATAAAGACTATTCTTAAAGGTTTTTTGTTTTTCGTTTTTAGTTACAAGTACAAGTAGTCATAATCATAATCACAATTGGATAAGTTAATATCAGGTTATCCAATAAGTTTTGTCATTCGATAAGAGAGTTATTTGCTACTAGCCCAAAATTTCTTTTGTTTTGTTGGAACACTCTTCATAATAATATATGTGAGTTTCATTTCAATCTGTCAATTCATTCTTTGTTCACAAGTCATTTAGTGTTGCCGTGTCACAGTATTTTTTACAATGGAAAAAATTGAATATCATGTAGTGATAAAATTCTTATTTTTGCAAAGTGTTGCACCAAAATTAACTCACGAACGAATGTTAAAAGTGTATTGTGATTGTTCATCTACCATTAGAACAGGAGAAAGATGGGTTGCTGAATTTAACGTGATCGTACAAGCCTTGAACACGATCGACGTGAAAGACGTCCAAAAACCGCATCAACACCAGAAATCATAGACAAAATACTGGATATGGTTTTGGAAGATCGTCAGTTCACTATTAGAGATTTAGTAGATGCTCTAAACGTCTCATTAGGTAGTGTGTGCTATATTTTAAGTCACATTTTGGGTTTTTAGAAAGCTGTGGGCACAATGGGTGCCGCATGCGTTAATAATGGAACAAAAGCACATTCCAAAGAGACTTACTCAGCAACATTTGGAGCGTTTTACAAAGGATAAAGTGTTTTTTGTGCGTCGATTCTTCACTATAGATGAGACTTAGATCTAATAAGATAAAGAGTGACGCGAAGCTGGTTGTTCGGCTTCGAAACGAGTTTGTGTCGCGAAATCGGCCAAGAAGATTATGGCATCAGTTTTTTGGGATGGTAGAGGCATTTTCTTTACGGATTACTTGCAAACTGGTAAAACAATTAATTCTGAATTTTTGGATCAGTTGAAGGAAAAAATTCGTGAAAAAATACCCGACTTGCAGAAGAAAAAGATTCTTTATTTATCAGGACAATGCACCGTGTCACAAGAGCATTTTGATGTTGAAGCGTATTTTGCAGATCTTCCATAGATTGGAGAATCGTTGGAGCAAATGTATTAATATTCAGGGAAACTATACTGAATAATAAAGTGCAACTTGAATCATAACATTGTGTTTTTTATCAAACGACAAAACTTATTAAAAAACCTGGTGTCATAACCGATCTGTACTGTTTAACACGATATTTCTCAAAGAGAAGAACCAAGAGAGCGATTTTCAGACCGAAATCGTTTAGATGTGTTTGAGAATAATTTTGGATCGTTCATTTTATACTAATTGCAAAAATTTTAATTTGGGATCAGTTTTCTTCTGATCAAAATTTTTCTAAATTCTGCCTTTTGCCCTATGCTATACGGGTTTCAACGAATACATCGGTACACATTCTCTTCAAAGCGAATCTGTGAATGTTTCATCTATTATTATTTTTTTTTTTTTTTTTCATTTAGAAATATATATTGTACTTCTCATATCCTTCTCCATAGATTTTACGAATAAAACGATGAATTACGAGTATTTGTTTCAATGCTGTTGACGGACATATATACAAAATCAAGAACAATTACAAACTACTGAAATATAAAAGCAAAACATATTTATGCTATGTACTAAGTACATGCTGTCGGTGTTATATTATATAACGGTTTGTTTGTTCGTTGTTGTCGTATTCCACCCACAATCACCTATGTTGCAACATAATTTTTTGTAAGTTTTGCATTTAACAAGGATTTACATTTTTATTCACGCCGAGAATGCTCACTTTGCCGGCATATATGTACATAAATGTACTTTTGTATGTATCAACAATAATAACAACACCGTTTGGGGTAATTTTCGAGTCACACTCGCACAGATCGAACCAGTCATTTCACTAGACTTAGCCGATGGTGGCTTCATAGTCACACGTTCTATTGAAAAGAGGCTTGAACAAGCATGAGAAGAAACAGTTCCATGAAGGAAAATTGCCAGTTTGCATTTCATGTGGATGCCCACAAGCGAAATGCCAAGCACAGTTATGATTAGAGACTCCATACAAACCCCTACAACCATTCATTTCGAACACTTTTAGGATTTTTTTTTTTTTTTTGTTTTTGCCGCCTTTTGGCTCTTGTAGTCGATATCCTAACGGTCTTTTGCATTTAAAAGCATTTCATAGTTACAATTGCAATTTCCTTCTTAGTTGCCACCTCGGTGACCTCAGCGTGCAACAAAATAATACAATCAAATGCTTTTGCATGTAAAAATGGCTACTCACCTTGCCACGTCCGGCGTCTGTTCGTAGCTGCCACCACCACTGCGTTGGCGCAGTCTACTTTTATGGTTGTCATTGCCCAATGCAATTATATATACTTTTTGCCGAGCTGGACCGCACTTCGTGCTCATGATTTAACGCGTAAAGCGTCGGTTTGGTTTTAGCCAATTTTTTTATCGCTTCGTTTGCCGCACTTGTGTGGCGTGTTACACTAATATTTTTGCCTCACTTTGATTATCATTTTTTTTTTTCTTTTTGCACTTACTATTTCTCATCTTTTTATTTGCCACTTTTTTATCTTATTTTTCTCTTTTTCCACTTATTTCACATTTTCCACTTTTATTCTTTTTCACTTTTTCACTCTTTTGTGTTGCCGCTCATTTTGTCTACTGTTCCTTTACGATTTACGAATAAATGTTTTCATTGACTTGCAGGATGTTGCACCTTCGGAAATGTTTTGCTTCAGTGGCTTGCATATGGCGGAGGATACACTGAAAGGAAATAGATAATAATTGGGTAAGTTTATGTAAGAAAAATAGAATTTACTGTAATGTTTGGTATTTTATATAAAATATGTATATTCAGTGACTTAGATAATATACATATTATATATATGTACAGTTTTTTATCAAAGAATAATGGGTCATCCTCAGACATAAATGTGTATTATTCCCTTATTGTTCATCTGAATTGGTAGCCTTGTCTCAACACAATGGATTCAACTTCGAAATTAGAAACACTCTGCTGACTGGTTTATGCAATGATTTCAAGGTTCGGACTATAAGGTGGACGTTCCATGCATGCTCCCGGAGCAGCTGACGAGGCAGTATGTGATGGAACATAATTCCTATTATATGGAACAAAGTTATCCAGTCCTAGGCGATTGGTCGCATGATAAGGGCGGCTCATGAGCGGCAGACTGCAGACGATCGCACTTAGGACATCATTAAGCGTATTGTGATCCCAATTTTATTATGTACTCGGAAACCCCCTTAATTATTGCTTAGGTTTCCACTAAAAGGTTCATAGACTTGCTTGTTGGACTGAATTGTGGTCATTTATTTTGAGGCTACCTTCTGCCCATATTTAGAATATGCAAATGATGTTATTTGCACCTGCAATCCCTAGCAAGCAAGCTTGTGTTACCTGTTCCAGGGATATAATAGTATGGAACGGATGACACTTATGTAAACTCAATGGACCATGACCGGTCGTAAATCCCACTTTGGGGCAATAGGTCTTCTGCAATACGATAACTTCTTTCAAACAGTTTAATTGTTGACAACAAGGATCCAAATTAACAATTTCACCGGAACGAAGTGGTTCATAGCCAGATGATTCCATGCCAATCCTACAAAGCTAAACCTTCTTGATCGTCAGTTTTGGTTGAGTGAACTTGTACGGAATGCGTTCTCTGAAAACGTTTAGAGTTTAGTTTTAACAGACAGTTGCCACCTTAGTTTGTACAGTGTACAATTACACAATTTGTCCTTCCCTGAGATTTCAATTAATTCCAAAACGATCATCTTTTTTTCTTTATTTTTAATAAATAAGATATAAAGAAAGGCCATGATAGCTTATCGTTGATAGAATATTTGAGGAGAGAGTAAGGAAGGCACTGATTGCCTTACATTGCTGTAAAGGAGATCTATGAAAACATAGTCAAGACAATATGGCTGTATGCTTAAAAGATTGAAGGTATCTAAAGAGCAGCTCTCTTCTCCTTCAACTGGGAAGATATGTGGATGGGGTAGAGTTGCTGGAGAAGAAAAGCAGTGATACCTCTTAAGCCCACGGTAGTGTTTTTCAGGCAGAAGTAAATGTAGCAATTTTTCTACTGCTACGAAATACATCCTCTCAAGAAAATAAGCATTCACTCCGAAAGCACAGCCGAATACTAACGTTGAGCTTGATAACTGTATGCTTAAAACCAGTCAAGAAGTATCTTTCATCAATATAAATATCATCAAGCTACGGCATCTAAAACTCGTTTGGATGACTTGTCATAGCGGAATTGCTGGAAACTGCAAAACTGATGTGCAGGTCAAAGGGGGCACCCCGAGCATCTCGCGTTCTAGCCCTGAACTAATGGACCTCGTGCGCGCTTAGTAAGCGCTAGCCGACGACCAATTCTAGTTCGACTACGAGATGCATTTGGCTCAGAGTAGAACGTAGTTTTACTGTCGGCGAAATAGAATACATAACCAAAACTGACATTAGGCATCTCGAATTGTTATCTCGGTTTGAAAAGGTTTCATAATCTATTATATTGAAGCTTTACCTACTAAAACCGACCGGCTTTCTTAGTGAGATTCCTGTAGGATCGACCTCTTAACCTAACATAACATAACCGGATCATGATCGGATGGATGAAAAAAATAATTAGAATATAAATATCGTATCGGGTATCCCCATACAAAGAGAAAATGTAAATTAAAGACAAAACGAGTGATGCAATGTGATCCAGCTGATATTATGTAACTAGCCAGTACATTTAGTATAAAAACTAAGTCACATAAATTAAAAAGTGCGAGCACAATGTCAAATACGATTGGCATTATAAATTATAAAACCACATTTAAGCGCGTAAAATATTATGCACAGTGCATGTGCCATAACCTACGATGCGCTCAAATTTCTCTTGCCCGTACTCCCAGCATTTTCCAGCAGGTTGACCACACTGTCGCTTCGTTTTACGCGTCGAACATTATTTCGCTTAACGCAGATTGTCATCCTCACAAGTTCGCCGCTTTAGCGCTTGTTAGACATGGCAATGCGATTTTCTTATATATGAATACCGGCCACATGCAATATGACTACTACAAGCCAGCAGCGACCTCTGGTGGCACACACCAACACCCGCACGACGCACTTATACCGTGAAATGCTGCTTTTAACAGCTGCTTCCACTTTTCTGCATATTCGACTCGCGTGTTGTTGTTGCTATTGCTTTGTGCACCGCATTCACACTTTTATTCATGATTTTATATTTTTTCTTCAGCTTTCATTGGGTTTTTCGTTTTTTGCTTGCTGCTGACCATTTTGATATTCTTGCAAGGATGAATGGAGCCGCAGGTCATGAATGTTGCAATTTAAATGGATTTATTCATTTGGCGCTTGTTGCGCTTTTCAGCTTGTTGCCCCGCCTCCTTCCATCCACTTCTTCGGTCCATTTCGTTGCTCGGTCCGTGGTGCTTTTATGCAGCAGATCGTTGCCAATGACAATAAGCCAAAAGCTGTGATATATTCACCGTCACACCGTGTGTGGGTGCATGCTTATTCAGGTTCATAAATGCGTATGCCTGTGTGTGTGTGGTTGCATGAGTTTGCYCTGTGTGTGTTTTAGTGGAAAAATGACAAAATCTGTCTACCCGCAATGACACCACTGACCGTTCGAGGCACCAAAGCGAAAATTCCTGTCCAGATTTGCTCTTGGTTTTGGTTTTTTTTTTTTTGTTTTTTTTGCTTTTTGATTGTTATTTTGGTGTTCTTAGCGCTCTTCGCAGGTTTTCGTTCGCATTGTGCAGCATTGTGGAATTATGCAAATATATTCGGTTTATATTTAATTATTCTGACATATTTTTGATATTCTCAGTGGGAGTTGGCCGTGGAAGAGATTCTGAATAATTTAGTGAATTGATTTGAAGAAAACTGTAGTTCATTATATGGCAGAATGGGTTTCGTAATTGTTTTAATTGACAAAATAAAATTCTTTAATTTAAACGCGTATTTATTTCGATTATATATATTATTTTCTTAATATTTGTCCTTAGAAAAATTATAAATTTTTGGTAAAATTTTATTTATTTCATTCGCGTAAAAAGAAAATTAGTAATTCTCAGTTGGTTAATACAATAATAATTTTGTGTACCCGAACGACTAGTGAGTATTAAGTTTGCCATGGAATGTGTTACACCTACAAGGAAATATTGGAGACCCTATAAATACTAATTGTCACAAAAACTGTACGATGAAAGCTCTTGTTTGAACATTTTGTATTTGTGAAGAGCATTATAGCTTCGATGCAACCGAAAGAAACGTTTTTTATTGTTTCAAAATAAGTAGAGTTTCTTCATATTCAATCCAAGCACACGTTGAAGTAAATTTATAACCAAATCAAGAAACTAAGTAAGGGAGAGTTTTTTCAATTTTAACGTGAAAAATCTTTTCTTTTCTACTTTTGTCACTAGTTGGTAACAAATTGTGCATTTTCAGAGCGAAATGCTTCTATTCGCTACAAATAACAAATAACAAAATTGAATACCAAATTTTCCTTCCGTTTACCAGACCACTCGCTCCTTAAAAGCGGAGATCACAGCAGTTAAAGAAAGTCTTGTTTTTTCTGATAAGAATTGAGTTCACAGCAAGGAATACATTTATATATAGCGGATGGCCAAACGGCGTTGAAATCACTGAAGTCTCCTAGGGTCTAGTCAAAGTTAGTGAAAAAATGATAAACGATTAACCTTCAATGGATTCCAAGGCATTGTGATATCCTTGGTAACTGTGAAACCGATAAACTCGCCAGAACAGGCATCAAAATGACTCTGATCAATTGTAGATATTTAATTGACGAACAAATTATAAATGTAGCTGATTCTCGGTGGAGTCAATCCTTGACTTGCACAACAAGCAGACAAACGTGGCAAGAATTTAGCAGGGGCCGCACATTCCGGCTATTAAAATTCAGAAGCAATGATGTAAGAACTGTGTTAGGTGTGTTAAAAGGTCATTGTCTGATTGGTAGACATGCCAGAACCCTAGGTGTAATATACACCGACTATTCTAGAAGTTGTTAGGATTAGAAGAAGAAGAGGCAGTTTAACATGTTCGCAACTATTGGTCGAGAGTTTCTGGATGACGCTTCAGAAATTATAAATATAAAAATACATATACTGACCAACCACATTAGCAGCACGCGGTGATTTAGAGAGGTGGCAATAGACTGAGGGAATATTACTAGGAGTCAGATCAGATGTTACCAATAATCAAAACATTTTCATTTTCTAATGAAAGTTTGTTGCCAAAATTTTATTACAATAAAGATAAATGATATAAAAAAATACCTTGTTTCGAGGTCCACAAGCGCATTTCTTAAGCTATATGGACTATTATAATATATAACTAGCTAAGGAGACTAGATTATTCCATGTTAATAGCGTTAAATGTTATGTTGTCTTACATTTCAATAACATTAGCCATACACAAGTAAGGAAGAACTAAGTCTAAACGTCAACCCGAGGATCGGAATCCAAGCAATTTTATATATGTACTTATGAGACAGAATATATTCATACAGCGCAAAGCAATCATAATGCTGTCTATTTTGGACTCCCCGCTGATTCGCATCGAGGAGAAAAAACCGTCTTAAAATAGTTACACCTTAACCTCGGGAAGATATAATCTGACTGATAGAGTCACACCTTACAGCAAAGCTTTTAACAAGTTTGGCTGGTCCCAACTATGTATACTAAAATTAATTACATTAGGCAAATAAATACTTCAAGAGCGAAGCGGTATCAGTACTACAAAATATTCCCACTGGATTTTCAGTATCTTTAATATTTATAAACAGCGAAAACTGCTAACTTATATTTTAAACGAATACCAAAGTACACTGAAAAAGATATCATGTAAATGAGTTGTTATAAAGTGGTATTAACTTCTAAAATATACTTTTTTGTAGATTCCCTTCTACACTCCCCTTACTCTCTTAGGTTACCTAGTCCAGTGACAGCTAAATAACCACAATTTGCTTATTAACACATTGCTTATTTAATGAGTTGAAGCCAACACGTTTTGTGTTGTTGTAATAAATAAGCGTCCATGTATTTGTTGTTGTCGCCATCGTTGGCATTATTATAAATTACAAAAGCTATTCATTAAATTTAATTGCCTGACAACGGGTCAACTAGCCGAGTTTTAAATAACCTCCCTGGTAAACAGAAGCTCCAAATTTGAAATATGTGTAAGTAGGAAGGAAAGTGAACTAAGAAAGATAATGCTTTAAAGAAATAAGATGAAGTGGAAGGAGTGAAATAGAGCAGCACACGAAGGTTGAAGTGAGTGGAAAACTAAAGGAGCTGGAAGTTGGGAGAAACGGCGTCCACTTCAGCTAAAGTGGATTTTCGGGTAGACGCGGCTACAAACTCGAGCGCAGTTAGTTTAGATGGGAGTACAATTGGACGAAATGAAAAAAAGTTGAAACGATATAAATGAAAAATAAATACGAAGAACATAGGCGTGTTGCTGTGTTGCTGGACGCGACAGTACAGAATGCTTGGAATTTGTTTGGAATTGCATTATTAACGCGTTGGCACGCCCAAAAGAAGACAACACATTTTTTCCTTTTGGACGCTTATTATTGCTTGGGAAGTTTTAGAGCTTGTTTTTTATCATTGTTTCTTTATTTTCTTTCTGTATTTTATTTTTTGTTGCGGAAGAAGTAATATATATTATTTCTTTTTTTTTCTGTATATAAATCTTAAACAGCTGCTAAAGGAGAAGTCGTTTAATGACAATGCTATTCCTATGCGAAAATATAGAAAAAGTTTGCGTCAAATTGCCTTCATTGAAAAAGTCTCTAAACCATCGGATCAGGGGCTCTCTATCTAAAACTGATAATCATATGCCCACGCCTTGAATTTTCGATACCTTATTGGGGAAGCTTTCTTTGTTCAATGGGTTAGAAATACCAAAACCGCTACTAAAGGCATATTATAGAAAATATGACTTCTGACGTCTACTAACACAATCATACAAAGGCATATGGCTTTCGAGTAGGATTTGCATTAACAAATCTGTTCATACGAAGCAATAAACACTTTGTCCTAATCGCAACCATATCCTTTATAATGTTATTTCTTTGAATGTTAGAAAATATTTACTGATACTTCAGCCACGATCTCGTATCCAAAAATTAATTTACGGATTAAAAAGTGATGCATACAATTAGGCGCAAAATATAATAATTTACCGAAGTCATAAACCTCACATGGATCTCGGCTTAAGGATTTATATCCACTTGTGAATTTCAAAAATAGATGTTTTCCAACTGGACATATATTTGAGAACTACCACCAAAAGCTTAGAGTTGATTTATAAAATATATTCGATTTTCGAGACTGAGAGAAAAAGTTCCCTTGATTCACTTTAAATTTTCACACGACCTCCTTAGATATATTTGTCAGTTAATGATCAAAGGATTACTATTTTTGATAATAATTTTTAAGATAGTATGAGTGTATCAAATAAAGATTTTGACGCTTGCTGAACTGATCTGAGGTATAACAGTTCAGTACTGAAGCACAAGAAGCCTAAGAAACTTCAACCAATTCCAGCACGACATTAATTCGAATTGTGATGTTGTTCAGAGAACTTTAAAAACTCTGGACATGTATTCTCTTATTGTACTAGCTTTTTAAGTACAAGGGAAAAACTTAAAACTACAGTGGGTGGTAGTTTTACGGTGGAAAATTAGACGACACTTATGTGTCAGTCCACTGGAAACTGTCAGCGAAGCTACAGCCTCAATCATGACAAAACTGTGACATAGAATAGGGCTCCGTCAGTCCATGCCATAGAGGAGACTTAAATGTTTTATCACAACCACGAAGTAATACTTAATTTGGTGGTTCCGTGGGAGTCTGGAGATGGGAGTAGGTTAGGTTTACGCAATTGAAGTTCCGCACAGCGGCTTTTGATGCTTCCGCCTGCTTACAAAATAAATAAAAATAAAAATAATAAAAATAAAAAATGGGTACACAGAAATATATTTCATACAAATCTAATTAGGTTATTCTGGCGTTAAATTGTCCAATTCAATTAATATTACTTGAAAAATAATAACAATTTGGCAATTAAATAACAGCAATATAAGCCTGCTATTTCCAAAACAATTAGAGACCACCACCCACCAAACAATTAGAATACTTTTATTAAATTTTTAGGCGGCGCAGCTGTCACTTTTTTTATGATTTCCTTCAAATTAATTTCTTAATGTTTTTTCCTGCAAATCGTCAAATCGCTGCCGCCCAATGTGCTTAGTACCAAATTCAATTCCGGAATTGTATTTCTTTTCATTTCCGTCATTTCGCGTCAATTCATCTGCGTTTGCATTTTTCCGTCGAAGTCTTGCCGGATTCTTTCACACAATTTTCCTTGAACTTGTAGCGAATATTTACACTTACCCAATTTAGTGTTGCATTATTCTGACCTCTTCAAGTTATACGAATACATACGTAGTACGCGAGAGTGTAAAACGAATTACTTTTCCGTACTTTCGTTCAGCAAAAAAAAATTGTTTTCTTTTTTTCTTTCATTGTTGCCGGTTTGCGCTGTGGAAATGCAAAATCCAATTCAAATGGAATGAAAAATGTGTTAGTGAGCGGAAACGCATTGACTGACTACCGTTGGCGTGGGCGTGGCTGTGTTGGCAGTACGTACAACGCAAATGGCAAATAGTGGCCACCTTTTTGGGTGCAAATGCTGACGGTCCTCTAAGCCAACGCATAAATTCAGCGGCATGTCGTAAGAAAATGCACACAAGCGAAGGAAAGAACGCACTGCAAACTTTTTATATTTCTAGTATTATCGTGTACGTGTGTGCGTGCGCTTCCTGTGCCAACTGAGCTACGGTCGTGCCGCTTGCCACATTGTCATTCATATCTCATGTGGCTTATTTCGCACCCAACGGCATGTTATGCGGTCTCTGCCGCCTACCCGGCACCGCTTTTGAGGCTTACTTTCTTGCCTGCCGGCTTTCAGTTGTGGCAACCTGTCAGCTGCATGCTGAATTATGATAGCTCAGCCAAACTGTCAGTTCGAGCACAGGAGTGTCTCCCTCTCTCTCTCTTTCTCGTTATTTTAATATAGTTCGGTTCTTTTTTATCGCTAGCGACTTACTTGAAAAGCGGAAATCGTCAAACAAATCAAGTTTCATCTTTCGTTTGCTTTTCAGGTTCATTCTAATGCTTCTTCTCTTCTTTCTGTCGCTGTCGCTTTCTCCACATTTCCGTCACATTTACCGTTTTTTGTTTGCATTATATCATTTTTGCGCATCTATTGATGGTTTCTTGGTACTGTTAGTGAGGAGGTCAGCATTGGGGCATCCTACGCACGCCTACGTACGAGTAAAGCGATAATAGTCTTGTATACCAAGAAATACCATATATATACTCTATGTATATATTGTTTTTGGAAGTGCGTCTACATTAAAACTCAACGCTGTGTTTTCTCTGCGGCCTCTTTATATAAACATTTATATCTGTATATGCCGGTGCTTTCTATATTTTTCCGCCCCGTACCTCCAGTTTTTATTTCCATCCTTTCCTGTTATCTCTTCCTAATAAGACGCCATTATATTGCCTCTCTTTATATATTTTCTCACTTACAGTTGTTTGTTTTTCTGTTATTTGTTTGCTGGCACGCATCGATTATTTTAAAATTTTTATTATTTACCTTTCATGTTTTACTCTTCACTTTTTTCTTGTTTATTTATTCACATACCTTCCCATTCCTCTTGATAGTATTTCCTTCGCCATAACATATTCTATGCCGCACACTTCGCCTCGAGGAATGCGGCCGAAAATCAACAATTAAATAGCCTGAGGCGCTTAAATATCCATAAAATGGATTCGGCCAGAATTGAGCCTGTTTTTCGAAAATCCTCCATCAATAAAAGCATAACAATTATGTAAATTTATGGCACACTCAAACTAATAGTGACATAGTGCAGATTACGATTCCTACACACACACATATTTAATGGGGCTTAGTCAGTTGAATATTTTGTAAAGGGAATTGAGCAGAACACCGCAATAACACTGCGATCAGCCTCACTTTATCAAAAGTTTTGAATTTTTTCCCAAAAACTAAGTGAGATTATTCTACAACTTCAGTAGGGAATATTAGAATACTCGTACATAATATCAAGTCCTTAGAAAAACAGTAAGCTACTAAATTTGTCGGAAAATATTCAATCTGCAAATTCCAGGTTCTTCCACTACAGGAATTTTTTTTTTCTAAGATCTGTCATCTTTCTTTATCCAGCTTACGGCAACATTTGAACGAGTATCACGTTTTTGAATAGTTCATGAAATTTAAGTCCCCGGTAGAGCCTAAGCGGGTTATCTCAGCGACATTCTACGTCCATTATAGCAATCCTAAGCTTTTTAAAAATTTTCGGTACATACAGCGAAACAAGCTGGAGAAAAAGGGCAAATTTTTATTATAATATTGGGTAGTCGAAAAAGTCTAAATACGAAGTCAATATATATCGTTGCACTCATAAGTCTCCAGTGCTATGAATTACATTGTAGTTATACCATAAACCGTTAGGAAAGTGGCTTCATTTAGCTTCAATGTGTCAACAATTTAATACGGGAAAGTTGAAAAAAGTTACAGCTGTTCAAAAATGTGTGAAAATAATGACGAAATTCCCAAAATTTTGAAATTTTTGTATAAAAAGGGAATAATGCCACGCAAGCAAACAATTAAAAATTTGTGAAGTTAACGGAGACGATGCTGTATCAGTTCGTGTAGCACAACAATGGTTGGCTCGCTTCAGTTCTGGAAATTTCGATTCACACTGAAAAAAGTTTTGCACTGATGGAATATTGTCTCTAGCGGAAAAATGGAAAAAGTTGGTCTACCGAAATGGTACATATATGTTTATTTATTTATTGGTATAAATACAACAAAAGTTGAACCAATATATAGACCTTTTCTTGAAGCTTCGGATATTTTAAATGAAATAAAAAAATCTGTCAGTGTACTTTTTAAAGCAAAAGTTGTTATATTACACAGCAAATTTTGCCCATTAACATAAAATTATAACTAAAATGAAATAAAACGTTTTAACTGAATAATGAAAAAGTGGACTTAAGTTGACTTTCTAAGCGATGCTTTATTGTATTTATTTCAACTTAAATATCTGATTTTAACACCACTAAGCTTGTTAGCTCATTTCCGTGACCACCACGAACAGAATATAGGCTTGTAATACAACAGATGAGTTAAACAAAGATTGGATAGTCCACCAACATTCGTGTGATTGAAAAATCGAATCTAGGATAAAGCTAATAATCATATATTTTTATTAAGGGAAACGTTAGGGTTTCAAGGTAAAAGAAAGACTGTTCCTACCGAATTTCTTAAATAAAGGTGGAGTAATTTTATTCGGGCCTTAGCAATAATACTTGGGTATATTGGATATAATGTTGTTCCGATACCATGTATACTCGATGCCTGGACTCTTTAATTCAATAAACGATGATACTCAAAGTATCGCCAGATGCTACCCGATTCCATTTGTAGTTAAAAGAACTTGTATTAAAATTTTAATAACAATTTTTTACAATCTAGACTGTGGCGTGTTTAAAAATTAAAAACAATAATTAATTCTCAATAAGAGAACAAATGAAAATTACATAAATAAACGTATTATTTCGATCGCAAACCATGGACGTTTCAACAAGACTCAGCACCTTCTCACAAAGTGCGAGTGAACCAAGAATGGTTGAAAAACAACGTTCCAAAATTCATTACGACCACACAATGGCTCTCGCATTCACCAGATGCGAATCCAATGGATTATTCTTTCTGAGCCATTTTGGAGGGCAAGGTCCGCAGTATAAAATACACCAGTCTCGAGATGCTGAAGAAAGCCATTGTCCGTGAGTGGGCCAAAATACCGGCAAGTCACATTCGGGCATTCGTTTTTTTACAGTCTCAAGGCCATAGTTAACAGTCTCAAGGAAATAGTTAAGCCAAAAGGTGGTGATATTGAGCAAAAGTGAATTGGTTCTGAATTTATGATTATTTTCACACATTTTGTACTTTAAAATGGGATCGATCCAGTGTTCTTGTGTTTTCTTAAATTTTGATGTTGGATTTATGAGGTCAGCAAACATTGGTCAATAGTTCATATATATATTGTACATTTTTTAAAAAAATTTGGACAAATGGCTGTAATGTATAATGTTTTCATAATATGCGACTGAATTTTTGATCTATCCGTAGGTGTTCAAAGCATCATAACGGACAGACAACGTGAATTATTCGTCACGTCACGAATGTTTACCTAAGCTAACATATCCCTTCGTTATTCAATCGTTGTGTAATTTCTGACTCTAGGAACAAAATGAGAAGAATATAAAACAAGAGGATCAATATCTATCTATACTATATATAAATATATATATATATATATATAAATCTAGCAATACCAATTAGTTTTAGTAATGATTATTATAAGATCACGAATTATTAAATTTGTATACCCTGAACTGAGCATATTAAGTTCCCTAAGAAGCCTGCCGAGCTGAATCGATTCACCGTCTGCCTTTAAATAAGCGATAAACTGAGCGATTGGAATCAAGTCTTTGTAAGGAAACATTGACGACACACCTTCTTTGGCATGAATTATTCTAAAAAATAATGGTGCGGTATAGCATGCCGACCGAACAGAAACTAAACCATTGGAACCAAGTTTTTCTTCTGACGAGATATCTTCATAAAATTTGGCTTGGATTATTTCCCAAGAAATATAATATTTCCGAAGAAATGTTTACAACCGGAGCACTACAACACAAATCTCCCATACAAACTGACTGATCAAAATTAAGTTCTTGTAGGGAATATTTTGTAGTTGTGAAGGGTAAGTATGTACAGGGTTTCTTCCGGAAAGTAATAGAGACGATTTTCTGCCACGACGTTTTCTGTGAGTCGTGCAAGCCGAAAATGCAACGTTCATTAGAACGGAGATACGTGATTAATTTCTGTGTGAGACTCGATAAATCTGCGACAAAGACGTTTGATATGATCAAACAATCTTAGCGAGATGTTCATTTAGCAAGAAGTGGTGTGTGGCACGGTGGCACAAATCCGAAGTGAAAACGACTCATTGTCTTTTATGACATCAAATTCATTGTCATCCATGAATTTGTTCTTCCTTGACAAACCGTCAACGCAGTGGAGGTCCTCAAGATACTCAAACGAAGGGTTAATAGGGTGCGACAAGACATCGCTGCCGATTGGAAGTTGTACCACGACTATGTCCCGGCTCACACCACCTTGTGAACAGCTGCTCACAAAGCTTGCGCAGCGACCCTAGAGCCCAAATGTGGCCCCTCGGACTTTTTTTTTCGTTGTCTGAAAAGGCCAATAAAAGGCAAGCTTTTTGGGACGACAGAGGAGATCCAAGCAGCATGCACCTCGGCTTTTAAGGCTATTCCAGAGAATACCATCCGTGACGCCTTCAAAACTTCTAAATCGGGCTGGCAGGAGCCTACTTTGAAAGTTTCTAAGGAATTGTAACGATTGGTTCAATAAATTGTTTAAAATCGACTCAGCTCTATTACTTTCTATAATATAACCATAAAGTACAGTTACCCGATAAAATTTACGAACTTATTTAATGGCTTATCTTATGTAAATGAAAGCAACGCTCCTTAATTTCACTTAACAACCCCGCGCGCATACATGCAAATAAAATTCTGGCTAACTGTTAAATGATTTCAGTAAATTTCATTACATTCACTCCTCATGGCTATGGAAATTGCCATTTCATTGCGAAAACAATAATATTTATTCCGCACAATCAAATTTCAAATTACTTACGCCCAACCCATCCGAAACGCAAACTGTTAAACTTATTTACAATGCCAAGCACACAAACAAACTATATACACACACATTTACAGCGGGTCTGGTGGCGACTGTAGTCTTGCCGCAGCTGTGGCAAGTTGTTGCCAAATTTATTTACCTGTGTTTTCGGGGCAGCTCAGCTCAAAATACAACGGTATACCACAAAATTATACCCCAGTTAATTAAAACGGTTTTCAATTGACTTCATAAATTTTACGAGCCAGCAATCCTTCTTCGCCCTACCCCGCTGGTTTAGAGCCGAAAGCATTTCTGTGTGGCAGGTTTATTAAAACTGCAAGCCATTCACACACATACTTATACACACCCTTACTTATACGCACAAGCGTTTGAGACGCTTTGACGCCAATGATATTGCCACTGCAGTAACAACAAAGCGAAGTGTAAGCAAGACTAACGTTAGCTACATTACTTTATAACTTCATTTAGCTCATTTATCCCCAAAGTAACTAATTACGTGGAGCTTTCAGCTCAGGGTGATTCAGCGCGTGTTCGCAAGAGTGGCGAAAGCAGAGAACAAAAACAGCGGAACGGGTTGCGAGCCAATGCGTCTCAAAGTAATAGCAATGAGCGACGTTGTGGCAGTCGAGATATTTTAGCGAAAATGTAGTAAAAGCTAAGGCAGACGACGGCGAGCGTAAGCAGCTCCAATTATACGTTATCGTTTCAGCGCACCTTACTCACGCAGAGTCCTACATATGTATGTATGTATTTGCTAGGCAGCCTGCAACTTGTTGACTTATTACCCGAAACGTGACTTACTCGTCTGCAAATAATGCTGGTGTCCGCACCGTTCTTTCAACGCCTGTCATTGCTTGGCTAGCTTATAGCAAAAAGAGCTGCTTGAGGATTCCTATACTCGTCAGCATGTTAAGAAATGTGTGCAAAAACTAGCACCTAAAAATAGCTCTCTTGATCTATTGTATACGGATAAGCATTTGGAAGTAAAAAACATGTATTCATAGTAATATTATATATTATAGCTGTATGGTATGTTCCTGCTTACGACTATTAAGTCAAGTTTTAATTCCAAAGAGCTGAACTTCAATACAATTTTTTCAGCAAAATTTATTTCTAGAAGAGATTGTTGGAGAATTTCAAGCTAAAGAGGGAGTATTTATTAACAGTTCCAACATCTACTGTTATAAAGCGGAAAGAGGATTATCCACAATATATTTGCGCTTAATAAAAAATGCCATAAAAATGTATACAGACAAACACTGACTCAGCATTGAAAATCGCAAAAATATTAAAAAATATAAAATATTACCTTATATTTGTCATATTTATCAATTCACTCGAGGTACTGGTACTCGGAGAGCACTTAAGCGCTAAACAAACAAAGGCACTTAGGAATGTTGTAAATATAATATATTTTAAGGGCTAGGCCTGTAAAAGTTCCGACTGCCAAGGCCAGCCATCAGTATAATCTTTAATTTCAAGGAAATTGGACTATTCAAAATCAAATTAAAAAGAGACATTTTTGTTTAGATATCTAGCTACTTTTTGTGTTTTAGCTAAGATTGCCGTTTTCTTACTCACAACTTCGAGATTAAAACTTTATAACTCAGCCTCAACAGACTGATTTTTGGGCCTCTCCACTACGATGGTCTGTGTTTTTTCATTGTTCGATTTATTAAATAATGTGTTTGGACAACTTTTAAAAAATAATTGTCGATTTTTCACAAATTACCTGATTTTGATGGAAACAAAAACAGTTCCAAGTTGAATTTCGAAAAATTCTTTGACGGAGATATTTTTAAATATGTAATCTACCAAAATATGAAAAAAAAATTTTTTTGTTAGAATATCTCCTTAACATAATTTATAGTTATGGCCAGGAATTCGTCTTAGATATATAGATAAGAGTTTGTCATTATATTTTTAAAGATGATTTCTAGCAACTGACCACCGTGGATGGCTCAAATAAATTCTAGTATCTTCCCTGACGTTAAATGTCTTAATCTTCACTACGTAGGCAAGCAACTTCACATAACCCCACACAAATATTTCAGCGATGCTAAGTAACACCTAGAGGACACGTCAGAGGCACACAACCCCAGATAATGCTCTTGCCAAAAGGTTCCTTCAAAAAATTGGTTGTTTTTTTTGAATATGTGACATGTTATGATGCCATCTTATTGGAACCAAAGTCAATCCATACCAACATCGTTAAATTCAAGTATTGGCATTATAGGCGGCTTCATTTTGAAGAAATATGGATCAACGATTTATTTGAACCAGAGAACACACCAAACAGTAAACTTTTGAGGTTCAACGACGTCACAACAATGATTTTTGGATTATCATCACTACAAATGAGACTAGCACACCAATTCTTTCAAAAGTGCGTTTCATCATTCAAAAAAAAATTATTATGGAAATCGGAATGGGTGCGGTGGTCATCAAGTTTTGGGCACATTCACGGAACGTGCGACCCGCTTGAAGTTCGTTCGGCTTCAATTGATATACGCATTGCCTTCTGTAAGCCCGCAAATGTCTTTCTAGAAAAAGTGAAAAGTGGATGGGCACCGCTCCAATTTTCACACGGATGGATGATTCCAAGTTTACACAAATAAAAACACGTTTCCACTGCTCTTATGATTGTGGCCTTCATCATTATTGAAAACAAAAAATGTTAGCGGGTGATTCAAGTAGAGATACTTTTTTTCAATAACCTTGTTTTGGGGGGATCCCCCTTTTCTTGTTTTGTTCTACTTTAGAACGAAGATTCACGTTCTGTAAAAAATATGTTTCACGCGCTTCGTTCAACTTACGATCAAGGCTATTCGCAACACCATCCCTTATCTTAAGACAAAGCATTCATTATTGGATAATACTCGACCGAAAAGACCACATCCAGCAAACAGTGAAGCAATGTAGCAGACGTAGCTCAGAGCTTACACGAAGACCGTAGAGAGTCGATTCCACGCCGTTCGTAGCAACTCGGACTGACGTATGAAACGACTTGGCACATTTTACGTCGATACCTTAAATTGAAACCGTACAAATACAGCTTGTGCGAGAACTGAAGCCGCTCGACCTTCCCAAACCACTTCGCTTCGCTCTATGGGCTCTTGAAAAGTGTCAAGAAGCAAAATTTGTTCAGCTATGAGGCCCATTTCTGGCTCAATGGGTATGTAAACAAGGAAAATTGTCACATTTGACACGAAGGCAAAACTAGAAAGATTCAAAAGCTGCTTAAAGAGTCATCGAAAATTGGACCCAACAGATGTAGCCTCCGAGACGTAGCCGTGGCCAACATTTGAAAGAGAAAATCCTCAAAAAATAACTACCAAATAAAATATTTATTCCGATCGATAATAAATATTCCCTTTATATTTGAAGTTTTTTTCTAGTTTTTTCTTTAAAAAAGTTGGGAATCTCGAATCCACCCTTTTAAAATCTGTAAGGTATTGCTCATGTATCTCAATAACAAAAAAAATTATTTTAGCAAAGTGGCATTTCTTAAAAAAAAATTTGAAAACTTTCTCAAAAATTAGTTGGTTTCTGGCCCACTACAATTCGACCTTCATATTATCAAAAGCTGGAAGGCCATTGTACGGATTAATATACATATATAATATAAGCAGAAAAAAGTCGAAGCAATTCCAAGATGTTTCTTCGAGTTTCAACTACAGCCCATTTGTAAAATGTACTTTTAGGAAAAAAAGATAAACTTATTGAGCTGATTAAACTGAGCGGCTATACTTTAGAATGCCTTAACTCAAGGAATATCAGAGGCATTAATTCACAATTGTACTATGTTATTTTCTAAGGTATAGAATATCGAAATATGCAAACACAAAGAAACTTCATGATATGTATCTTAAAAATATCTCCATGGACAAATAATTTGTTGCAATTTTTCCCAAAGAACAATTAAACACATCTAAAATATGAACATAAATGCTTCAAACAGCCTACTAATATTAACATGAATGTTATATTAAAAGAAAATAATATTACTAAAGTCTCAACATCAACTTATGTATAAATTGTTTGCAAAAACACTTTAAGCACTTATTTCTTCACTAAAACGCTAAACGTTGTCAGAAAACTTTGGCAATTACGAGTTAAATGCCCAGAAATGAATAGGCTCAACTTCGAACAAGACTTACGCCAACCCCAAGTCAAATGTAAATCCTTGTCAATTGACTGTTGCTGTCACCAACTTGCCAAAAGTAGCTGTCTAACACCTTTCTTATTCCCCAGAGCGATATGTCAAATATGAAATAAAAATACATACACACTTAAGTGTCAACTTCAGCAAAGTTTTTAGCAGCGTGACAATGACACTAGTCAAGTGTTTTAAGGGAGGGCCCGAACACCATATTTCTCGAACAATTTATTTTATGCGCACACTGCTACACCACACCGCTGAGATGGCAATTTACTTTTGCCTGTGAGACGTTTTTTATAGCCACTTGAGGTGCTATTTAGACACAGACGTGCATACGGGAATATTTATATGTATATAGACACGCAAGTGTTGCCCACACATTATTTTTAGATGACTTAAAATTTAATTACCGAACAATTGAATTGAACGCGTTTGATTGCCAGCGTTTACACGCCACTAAGTATGCCACGTATTTGGGCTATCAAAAATTTTGCGTAAATTTGAGTGGCAGCGCAGCACAGTCGAAAGTCAGCTGCGAAGGCAAGGACTGCTGAAGCAACCCTGATTCAATATTCAGCAGCATAACGGTACAGCGAAATGAATAAATGACTTTCGAGCTTAAATTATGATTAAAAAGGCATTAGAGGGAATGCCTTAAAAGCTGACAGTAATTGAAATTTACGCACACGACACGACAACAACCAACAACAACGAAAATGTAAAGAGTGTAGAGCAAACTTATCAGCGCCAGGCAGACAGTGTTTTACTCACACATACACACACACACACGCACTTACACATTTCGGCTTAAAGACATAAGGACACCGTCACTTCAACTTGCCTATCCTTAACGCTTTATCCTGCCTCAATCGCTCAGCCATTCTCCACTTGAAGTAACCGCCCGTCTACTCATGCATATCGAGATTTTCGGCACAATTACCGAGTGAAACAAATCCACCTAAACACCGGAACCGGAGCTTCTCTCAGCACACGAATGATATAATGGGCTTTTGAACGCAAAAATCACTAAATTCGCAATCAGCTGCACGCACACACGCGCATACGTATGAACACATACACATTTACACATGTATATACAAATAACACACTCAAACACACATACCAACAAAAATACGCTTATGTGTGATACAAAGGACAAGTAGCATGGCATCATTTGTTGATAGCGAAAAACAAAGAACAACAAAGCTGTTGTAAAAAAATAAAAGCAACAACAACAAACACAAAAACAAGGAAATCAATTGAAAGCCTTAGAGCCAGCGCAAAATATTGCCAGTAAAGCCGTCGACTTACTTAAAGGAACTGAATAAGAAAGCCATAGCAAATGTCTGGGTGTGTGCGTTCTCCTCTATTCCGACTCAATCCCTCGCTAACATCAGATCAAAACGTAAGCCAAATACTAATACAAGTACAAGTTATGTCACAGACGATTGCCTAAGGGCTGCCTCACTGATGATGACTGCAGCCGGTTATCGCTCGGTCATGTCATGGCTTTGTCCCACTTGGTCAGCTTTCAAGCTAAACACGGTCACAGCTGTCGCCAAGGCAAATAGATTGTTCATAGCGGTTGTGTAATGTTGATGACGAAAACTAAGATGAATTTCCATTCGATGATGTTGGCATTTTTCGGGCACATTCCTATACCTTTACCGGAGTTATAACAAATGAATATGTCTGTATATAATTATATATAGAACAGCAGAATGTTGTAGCTTACGTTCGCGCTTGATTTGCTTGTATTCAGTTATTTTGATATGATGATTGTGCAATTGGAATAAATGAATTTGAATCTATTTTTGCTTCTCTCGATACTCTGTATCTTTAAGTATCACTAATTTGAAATATTATACTTATCCGCAAGTTTTCCTGGAGTTAAATCTTAAATATCTTATGTTTGTCATACGTTCTCACAGAATTTCCCTCTAAAACAGACGGTAACTTTATTGCAGTATTGTTGCTATTTGAATTATAAATATCGAGAATATAATTTGATATTTTGACTATATCAATTCCAGCCGACTCGCCGTGTTCGCAAAAAGAATGGCAACCGAGATGGTTCAATAATAGTCTGATAGCAGCAAGAATAATAAAAAAGATGGTATGTAAATGTTTCCACCTCATTTTCCTAATTACAACTTTGAGAAGTTGCGTCCTCCAAACACTTTAGCTAAGAGCTAGCGATTCAATAGACCCAGGCGAATTTCTGCTACATCCCAATCTGATTGAATTTGGGTACCTTTTCTTGCAAGCACATCGGCTTTACAATTTTCGACGAGCACAAGATCTGTTATCAATTCTACTATCGCAGCAGATACAAACCTCCCTAAAGAAGTCGCACTTCGGAGTAGTAGATTTGCTTTTGATGGCTGCCACTTCTGCTTGAAAGACACTAACTTGTTCCTTGAGCTTTGTTCCATCTGAGAGAAAGCGCATATATGTGCGTAGAGAAGCTGTTTCTACGGCGCAATGGTCAAAGTTATCAGGAATGCAATCGAAGTAAGAGGGGATAAGACCTTTCGAAATCCCTCTGGAACTCTATATGTTAAGCGCCATCATTAACACAACGTACAACAGTGCACCACTGATGTCGGTAAGAGCCGCCTACTCCACCACAACAGATCTGCCGCTGAGAAGACAGAGAAGACGAAGCTTGAAGTACGTTTCGACCTCAAACCTATCCAGGCCAATAATGACCGCTTACAGCCGCACACTGTTAAATGCTCCCTCAATGAAAAAAATGTCACCACCTCATTACTTTATGAGGACTCCATCTAGTCAATATTTATGTTCTCTCGGTGTGCTACCTCCGATGTGCAGGTCTATAAGACTCTCCTACATCTTTAACATAAAGGAGCTCTTTCCGGCCTTCGGGATGATTCCTATTTCTTATTACTGGAGGAATGTGATTTGAATTCTGTTTTCACTTTTTAAATCCTTTGAGTATATGGATTTTTAATTGAAACAAATTTTGGGGAGATTTTTAAAGAAATTTTTTGCTCTACAGAGTCCCCATTAAAACAGAAATATCCCAAAGTTATGGTATTTTTATAGAAAACCGATTTTTTTTTTACACTTCATTTATATCGGACACTTTGAATGCTCAACAACACCTTTTGAAATTTTCCGCGAGGGTATGTTTTTTCTCAGTAAATAGGATTCTTCTAACCGGTGACCTCGATATATTAGTTCTCGCTTTCTATATGTACATATATATAGATATGTGTATGTCTTAATCATATTGCCCACTTAAAATAATTTTTCTTTCTTTTTCGCTTTCTAAGCACTTCTTGACAACTTTATCGCTCTATTGGCTTCAAAACACTAACCATTATTAAATACTTCATCCACTTCACTGACCTTCTGTTGAAGCATACGCTCTCCTAACGCCAAATAAACTATTATACCCAACTGTTGTTACCACTGACAATGCGCCAACACACATACACCCACGTATATGCATATAATAAACTTACAAAAAATACCCAAAACTTTCTTTGCCCTTACGCCTTGGCGCTTTATTTCGGTGCTTCTTTTTTCGGTGTTTCAACTATTCAACAAGTTGGTAGCAAGACGAATCTCATTCACGGTAATCCGCATACATGACTACAATTTGCAACAATTTGTCATGCTACCAGAGCCAAGTCGAATCAACAAGCAAACACACGTGCTGCCACACACAACCACACACACAGACAGCTGAAAGGATATTCCTACAAATGTGAAATCGTATGCACATGAGTGAGCAGCTTTGCTTCAGCATTACTCTTGTATTTACTTAGTTGAACGCGAGTGTGTGTGTGTTTACTTTGACTGCCGAAGAAAACAGATTGCTTCTGCCATGGCACGCGTAATAGATAAGTGGCAAAAAAGCAACGCTTAGTACACCAACAAACCGGTGCTAGTCGGTTAGCAGCAAGTGCTCCCGATTTCGTGGAAATGAGTAGAATGACTCAAGTGAAATAACTTTGGGTGAACTGAAGAAAGAAATAATACTACAAATGGAGTGTGACTAACACAATACACAGAAGTTTCACATTGCATGTGTGTGTACTTTTAGTATGTGAAAAGGAATTGAGCACCTGAGTTTAAATTTTGCGTGAATATGCGATACCATGGCAATTTTACCCATTTTCAGCTCTTTGGTTTGGAGTTTTTTATTTGCTGTTGAATTTCTTGATTTTTTATATTTTCTATTTGTACCCACTTAGTGGTCAATTATCGAAAATTTCTGCGCGTTACCTTATCTATTTTATATAGTACGTATTTGTTATATATTTTCCAGTAGGGTTGATATGAACTTTGATTTTTATACCCGGAACAAGATATATTAAGTTTGTCACGAAGTTTGTAACACCCAGAAGGAAGGGACCCTATAAAATATATACATAAATAATCAGTATGTCGAGCTGAGTCCATTTAGCCATGTCCGCCTGTCTGTCTGTTCGTCTGGTCTGTCTGTATATATACGAACTAGTCCCTAGTTTTTAAGATATCATTTTGAAATTTTGCAAACATCATTTTCTCTTCAAGAAGCTGCTCATTTGTCGGAACTGCTGATATCGGACCACTATAACATATAGCTGCCATACAAACTGAATAATCGGAATCAAATTCTTGTATGGAAAATTGCACATTTGACAAGATGTATTCCGGAAATTTGGTATAGATTATTTTCTGAGCCAACAATGTAATCTCCGAGAAATTGTTCACATCGGATTACTATAGCATATAACTTCCATACAAACTGAAAAATAGTTACTAACAGAAATGCACCTGTGAAGAGTATTTAGCTTCGGTGCAACCAAGGTTTACGTTTTTTTTTTTTTTTTTTTTTTTTTTTTTTTTTTTTTTTTTTTTTTTTTTTTTTTTTTTTTTTTTTTTTTTTTTTGGTCAGTTCTTCTAACTGTCTTCGTTAAGAGGTGGCTGCTCTTTAAGGTTCGAATGATCAACAAGTAAAAAAAAAGTTAGAAACTGAGATTTTTAATCAAACAACGCTTTCACAGAGAGATGAGCATCTAGCATCCGGAAAATAATGCATTAAACAAAAAACACAAGGAAAAATATTGTAAGAAGATAAAGATTTCCATTCCATATATATCTAATTGTGGTTTTACACAGTAAATTGGTGCCAAAAAAAAATGTGTCAAAAAACCATGTAGAACCAAAGAAAGTATAAGTTCGAATATTTTATACCACTGCTCGGATTAAAGCCAGGGAAGTACTTTCAGCTACATACAAGTAAGGCTCGTTAGTTATATAGGGTCTAGGTCAAGTTTTCACCCAATTGTATTAATTTTATGCAAAAATATGCACCGTTATTAGAAAAATACGCTCTCTCAATTTTATTAAGCTAACTTCATATTGGACGATATATTCCATATAGTAAAGGACAGGCAGTTCGAAAATCTTTAAATTAGGAATATGTGTGTAAGGGAAGGAAGATTATGAAACACACAAACATACTATAATCCGAAGACGATTCTCTCAAAATTTCAAATATATGTATATCTCACAAATTGACGAAAACTTTTGGAAAAAAGTCAACTATAGGCCTGGAGTCCACATATTCGGCATATAGGGACTTGAACAGTTTTCATGCGATTTGCAGAATTTTAGATCATAATGTGGAATACTGCAAAGCCACTTTTCTACAAAGTTTTATCTCGTTATATTCATTGTTTCTTGATTTCTATACCGGAAAGTGAAGGAATGGGAAGTGAGCGTGGTTGTATACCAATTTAGGTCACATATATATTTGATATATTTTCACATTGTCGGTAGGAACTCTTATAATTAGTCTAGCCGAATTTAGCTCATGTAGCTTAAATGTCTTACGAGATATTTACATTAAACCAATAAGATGGCGGGATCACGCCCACTTTTTCAAAATCTCTCTCGCTCTTTGCCACTGTAATTTCCAAATTATAGTTCCAAGTCTTAATTTAGTGGTTATAGGCGTTTTGGTATGGAAGCAAGGGTTGAAGTACGAACATCTATGAACTCGTAATCATTTCTTTGCCAGGGTACACCTGAATCAAGTTTCAGTGCGATATTTTATTTTTTAATCAAGTTATCGCTTGCACGGACAGACGGACAGACATTTACTGACTTTTAAACTCTTCACATCACCCGGTAAATTTATTTATATATATAACTTTATATCTGTGCAGCCGAACTTAAGGCTTTTTGTTTTCTTTACTAAAAGTAATTTATTTTCCTTTCTTTGAGTTCTATTAATTTCGACTACAATTATACAAACATGTTTGTTGATATGTGTAACGGTATATTCTTACACTCAGATTTACGTAATATATATCCGGCTTACGCATGTGTTTGCGCACGTGTGCGACATGCGTACGAACAAACGGAGTATATGTACCTACGTAAGCACACTCCGTCTTCACTAAAGCAGTGACGACAAGGACAATGCCGAAGACTACCGCAATGACATAGTGCAGCGCAAATTGTAGGCCGACTCAATGTCTGATTCGATTATCGCCCCCTTTTTCCCAAATCATATGTACTGGAGTATTGTCATTTGAATTGATTTGGCATCATCCGCACCGAACTTGACTTGAGCCCAAATCGATAACAATTACTATGCGTTTAATGGTGGAAAACTTTGACTTTCCATTGCTGAAGTTTGAGCGCACAGCACTGAAGTCGCAAATAAAGTGGCTTACGTAACTGACATGCTTACGCCGGAGCAGCAGGCGATGTGATTATTTGTGCGTGATCATGTGACTTGCTATGCTTAAGCATTTGTGCACTTACGAGCATAACATATCAGAAGATACATATACATATATGTGAGTGTGTGTGTCTTGCATACGCCATCCTTACGCAACCCTGTGCCTTCGTACCGAACATTCATTCGCATTATTGCCAGCTTATTGGATTTGTTTTCATTGATTTTTGGACAAATAGGATTTCGATTTTGATTAATCGCTCCCAAAAGCGAAGTTGCTTGCTGTAGGCTGAAGTGACGTTGTTGTTATGCTTGCACTTGCATGTTTATAAGTTACGTACGTAAATGTGTATTTGTAATTGCGAATCCCTATGTTTTGTGTATTTCATTAGTCGCTCAAGTGATTTTTGTTTATTTATAATAAATCAAATGAGAATTGCTTTACTTTTACTTAATGGAAATTCATGCTAAATATGCTAGCTTTAATATTGAATTTCCACATAAAATATTTCGTTGATTAAGAAATAGAGTAAAGCAGGTTGCGTATATACTGCAATTAATGTTGCGTATACACCTTGTCGTACATTTTTAGGAATTTCTGCAATCACTAATAAATTATGACATACACAGAGAATAGTTTTGTAAACAAATACGATAACTTGATATAAAATGAGTTTTATATAATACTGTAGCAACATGTTACAACAGAGTATGTCTTTTTCTCACTATTTATTCTTAAAAGCAAAAGGTGATCAGGATAAAAATATCACATGGAATATATGAAATAGGGTATAAACATACTATATATTATTTTTCATACTAAGGAGCGTCGCATTGCAGATAGGTGGAGTCGAATTATTATCAATATTGTGATTATGGGTGAAATCGCATAATAACCACGCTTCTTTCCACTTAAAAATATTTTGCCTAAAGGGCTATACCCACTCGTCAATAATGTACATATGTACATATGTGTATCCAATGTACATACATACATATATTTGATATGAATTTTCTCTAAAAATTCTAAGCTGATTCAGCAAATAACTACTTTCATACAAATTTCGAAATCTTCGTAATTTTTTTCCTGATAAACAATTTTTTTAGGAAGCCGTCAGTTTGTTAAAAATCAAATTTTTGAATAGTCCTTCGATATTTACCTGTATTCATCTAATGTAATAATAATTTTTGGAACTTTTGGATTTTAAATAATTTTAAGCAAATAAATCTTGTTCGCCGCTAGACATCTTTTTGGATGTCTTTCAGGAAATAGCCTACGAAATCTAGGAATTCCAAAATTTTTCTATTTGACTTAACTTAATGCTATCGCCGAAAATTTAGCTTTATTATTAAGCGAGGGTTTAGTATTTTATTATTAAAATGATTTTGGGTAAGTGCCTGCCGCGACCCGCTAGAAAAAATTCCAGCCGAGAAATGTAATACTTGAGTAATAGTTAAGGGTGAGTTACCTTTCATTGCCTGCACATATTTAATGTCTCTCAATTAAATAAGCCAAGTATTTTAAACGATGTTACGATTTATGATCGAACGATAAAAACAATTTACTATTACATCTTGCTTCATTTATAACGCGCAGTTCGGAATATTTAAGTAGAAGCACATCTTTCACACATGCCGAACATGTTCAAACATGTTTGCCAAACCAAAACATTGTGCACTTTGCTGCATTGGATTTGCACACTTACATACGTTTGAATTAACTAACACACGCCTATCAATTTACATTCATAAATTCAAATAATTTTTAAGCAATACTCAAAAAACTATACTAAATTATTAATTTATTACTTTTCACAAACTTTTGATCGCTTATCACGAACCGCCGCACACTTACCGACACACGACTATCAAACAGAGAATGTTAATGAACACGAATGAAATTGTATTAACATTGGGTCAGTCTGGTGCACTAGTTTTTTCTGCAGTGCTGCTGCAATGTTTCGTGATGACGAGACAACTGCGTTTGTACATATGCGCAAATATGTAATATTCCTACACTGTTGTGCATGCTGTAACGAAATTACAGAGGATCACTCGACGCGTTTGCAGTAACATAAAACGAACAAATTACATTGCTAGTTTGCTCGCCCGGGGATTACAGCAGCAATTCCAAATAGTTTGTTAACAGCAATGCTAATAAAGAGCGACTGCTTTGTTAGTTACTGTTTATATTGTTATTCTAACCATTGCAAATTTAGCACATAAGACCTTCAGAAATGATTCATGTGTATCATTGATACCGATACTAGTAGAATTGACTTTAAGGTCGAAAAAAAAATTAAAATTTAAAATGTTAAGGACCTGTACTAAGTCACCATATAGATCACAGGCTAAGAATACGTATACAAACATTTTATCTAGATATTTTGTTTCTTAAATATACCCTTTTTACTGCTCTTCTTTTATTGTAGGCACCTCAGCGCTTTGTCTGTTTCTCCCGACCTTAAAGCAATGCCTTATTGGCTTTCATAAAGTATCGTTTTTTTCGCTCTTCTTTTATTGCTTGTTAACGAGTTTTGCATTAATGTTTTTCTTTGATTAACTCTGCTGCCAATATCAGGCGCTCACCTCAGCACATAAACAAAAAAAAATTGCATTGCTTCAGACACAACCGACAATGGCGGCCATTTACACCTCATAAGACCGACACCCACGCAAATATTCCTTTAGACTTTTCATAATGCATGAAAAAAGCAACAACAAAGTCCCACCACCGCACAACTTTTTGTGTGTCAGCCTGCCGAAACGAATTAAACTGTTCCATCAGCTAAAGAAAAAAACAAAAAAATTCAAAACGGAAGAAACAAAATAATGAAGAATAAATAAAAAGACCTAAGACAAGCCAAAAAGCTGCACGGTTAGGAGGTACGTGAAACAAAATTAAAATAAAAATGTAAAAAAGCATCGACGAGAGTTGCTTTCGATTTTATTCAATTTCGCAGCCTTCCACGGCACCAGGTCTACACTGGGGTCTGACAGCAACTGACTTTCACACTATGCCAAACGTAAAGCTCTTCGTTCCATTGAAAAAAATACACACACACTTACACGGAATTACATTTACAGTCACACCGAGTCTCCGCTACATTTTCTACCTTCCCTTGTTCTTTTGTATGTGTGTCTGCGAACTTACCGTTGTCTTCTGCCGCCAAAGGCTCGCTTGCTGTTTACTGCCTGTTGCTTATTACTTGTTGCCTACTTCATTCGTTGTTACCTGCCACTTTGGCATAATGGAGCTTATCTGCATAAATCAATATCTTTGGCTTTTAACAATCTTAATAATACCCGAACCATGCGAGGGATTGAGGTAGTTGTATGACGTCGACGCACACAAGTTCAAGCAAAGTTATAGATGTGTATGTCTGTGTATTGCTTATTTCGATATGTTGTCTCCCACTGCATGCTTCAGCGACATTTTGCGCCTAGAAATATGATTCAGGATAACGCTTTTTTTGATTGCAAGACAGGTGTTTGAACGTTTTTTGCTTGTTGTGTTCTTTCGTTTGGCAAAGTCAATTCAGCTGTCAGTTGCAACTCGAACAGTCTATGATATTGTTATAACAAGACCGTAAAGACAGAGGTGAGGTTTTGATAGATTTTGATATGTATACATGTATGAATTCTCATTTATATTGTCTTCTCACCACAACTTACTCACTTATTGCTTGTTATTCGTATATTCTCTAACATTACCATATATCTTACGCAGAACCTTTATCTTTAAAACTCTTAGTTGACCACGCCTCTGCGCCATATAGCAGGACAATGATGATGAGAGACTTTACTATTTGTTCGTTGAGTTTACATCTCATTTGCCTACTCAGTAGCACCTGTTACCAAGAGCTATTCCACTTCGGATTTTGAGGCTGACTTTGTTGTCGATGTGAATGCTGGTTCCAAAATAGACGAATTTATCTACGACTTCGAAGTTATGATTTTCAACAGTGACGGGAGGTTCTATAAGGCTGCTGGTACCTCAAACACAAGAGATACCTTTCCCTCTAGTAGATGATGGACAATTAGAGTACGCTTTTGGCCTGGTTAGATCTAAACGGTCCCCAGGTTTTGATGCTTTGAACGGAGAGATGTAGTAGTTCATTCCGGAATACCTGGAGGCCCTCTGAGAGGAATACTTTCCACGCGAGTGGAAAAGTTCTGGCGTTGTTCCTTTCTTGAAGTCCCCTGGTAAGATCGGAAGCGATTCTCGTTCTTTTTGGACACTCAGTCTCTTTCCAGAACTTTTCCAAGTATCAAGTTATGATGAAACGGCTTTAGGAGCTAACGCGGGACGAATGGACAGTATAGATTCAGGAAAATACGTATATAGAGGATGCATGGTTTCATGATTAGAATGTCGTTATGGAGAATGCCCAAGAACATATTTGTTAACTTAAAGGGGGGCGTTTGACTACCTAAGCTAGGAGAGCTTAGCTCTGTGGAAATTAATCATTGGCGGAGTTACTTTTCGGACTAAAACTCATCTCTAGTCGGCATGAATGAGAGTGTGGAGATTGGCCTAGTTCGTGACTGCCTCCAGAGTTCCATCTGGGGTCCATATATTTGGAACCTGCTTTTTAAGGCAGATTATCACCGGTTCATCCACCACTTGTTCAGGTGAACGGGATCAGCATCAGGTATGAACGCAAGTCAAATTTGTGAATGGCTCACGACGCTTTGTCCAAGCTTCGATCAGACCTGAGACCCGTCTAAGACCATATTCCTAACATGCAAAACCAAAACGAAATTACTTAAGCAACCATTAATAAGCAAGATCTGAAAGTAAAACTCTATTAAATTACCTCAAGTTGCCAGCAACCGCTTAATATGCTTAAATTGGACGACGGAATATCAAATTAGCTTAAAACGTGTAGAAATAAGCTTTACATAAAATAACGGTACTTACGAGAATGCTACATTGCATAAAGAGTGACATACGCGGGAAATCGCATACACATACATACACCACACTCTTACTTATAAGTTATATATGTACAGTTAAGCAGTAGGAATTCCTCGCTTTTGCCGCGAAGCCACATCAATTTATGCAATGGATTCGACAGCGCCACCCGTCGATAGCCAGCAAGCGAGCGTGTAGCAGGAACAGACCGCAGCAGAAATCGGAGGGGGATTGATAGAACAAAAAAAGAAAAAGCAATAACAAAAATTCGTTATGCGCAACATGTCAATGGCAGCAGTGATAAAAATAACAACCGCGCTTAAGAGAAACAAGCGAAATAACAAGTGAGAACCGCAAGAAAAAATTGGCCAAGATGACATGCTAGCGGCAGCAGCAACAACAACAACCACAGCAATAGAGGCTACAATAAAAATAAAAATGAAATACTCAGAATAAGCAGCAAGCAAGCAGGCTAGAGAGTAGGTTCAGAAGCTGCGTTTGAAGCGACTGTTGAGGAGAAGTGTCACTCGGTTTGACATATAATGAGAGCAAGAACATGAAATGAAATTAGGTGGATGTGTCGACATTGAATTTTATGAAACACTCGCACTCAGGCACAACTTAACAACACACTCACACGCACACACAAACATATGTAGATGCAAAGAAAAGCTTGGAGCAAAGAAAAAGTCAATAACATCGCTCACTCCACTTCGTGTATACAACGATATACGAGTATATAATTGCGACGCTCCTATCAGTGTCAGCGGCAGTCACTCGAGCACCATTACCACTACCAACGAAGTCACGTCTATACCTATAAGTGTATATATGTATGTACATATTTATATATCGTCTCGATGGCAACCACCAACTGTGCATCGATTTGCAGCGTAAAGCTCACAGTTAAAGCGTCATACTATACTCCGCATGCATATCCTTAATGCCTTAATAAGTAACGCACACCAATCTAAGTATATGTATGTCTATATATACAAGTATGTTTATATATATATATATAATATATACATATATATATATCAATTTGTCTTTAGCGCTTATTTAGTGGCCTGCCCGTTTGACTTAAGCCACACTTTGTCGCTGTACTTGCACGCGTATTGCTGGCATGGTAGCAACAACGGCTTCAGCAATCTTCTGGGGTGTGGCTGAGGTCAGCGTATTTTCATGAATTCAAGTAGTGACGTGTATTTTCAAGCATATTGTGACATTTTTATATGCATATTTATTATTGTGTGCATTTTTTATGTATTAGTGTGGAGGGAAAAGTGAAATAATAAAAGTGATGGCGACGCTTAAAGCTAGACAGGTTCATATAGTCATAGATAAAAGTAGAAATATTATAATCAACTAAACTAGCTTAAGGTTACAGATAAATGTATAGAGTTTCAGCAATTTAATTCACTAGAAAACATACCTTACTTTAATGAAGCTCTTGAATACCTTATATATTTGTGTTATAGTATTCTTCATATTGGAAATTTGATAGAAATTTTTATAAGGGTATTATAAGGCAAGGTTCCAAATTTTTGGCAGTTTATACAAAAAGCATGGTATATTTTTCATCATTTATGTATGTATTTATATTTAAAGAAGATCCAAAATAAATTTGCAAAAATCAACAAAAAAAAAATGTAATAAACGATTATAAGGATTATAACATAAAAGGAAACGAAACAGATCTTCATTTTTGCTTGGCCCATTTGTATAGCAGCTTTGTGCTACTCATACAAGCTGTGAATAATAATCCCTGTCAAAGTTTGTGTAGATATTTTGTAAAATAAAAAAGTTTTCCATAAAAGGACTTGTATTTAAACTAGTCCTTTTTATGGCAGCTATATGCCATAGTTGTGCGATCGGGACATTATGTTAGCAGATTTTTGAGTTGCCATGGTCAGGAATCGGTGTCAAGTTTTATAAAACTATCTTATCAAGTAAAATATTTTTTCGGTTTCGATAAATGACCAGCTCCTGGGAATACTGAGGGGTGCATATATATAGCTGATTTATAGGGTACTCGACATTACTTTCTCGGTGTTACTCCGCGGCAAACTTAATATACCCAGTTCAGGGTAAAAGATTTCATAAGGTTGTGCGTGCTTGAAGTAAAAGTGAAAAAAGGCCGCGATCTTGTTGTTCCGATATCTATCCCTGTCTGAACAATAAAATAACTGATTTGATTAGTATAGAGGTCATTAACATATTAACTGAAATTTTATTTATAAAATGGCGCCTACTTAAAAATAAAGTTGAATTTTTCACTCACTTTTTGGCTTACTAGAATTTTTTAAAATTTTTAGAAAATAACCAGTTTTAAATAATTCATACTAGGAAGTTATCGTCGACCTAGGCCTTAAGAGATCGTGGGGAATGTGACGAGATGAATAGTATTGAGAAAAACACTTTTAAAGCTTTAAATGAAAATTTTTTTGAAAATATCTTGGAAAGATATATTTTCAAATTATCGAAAAAATATGAAGAAACAAAGATTTTGGAATTTTTAAAATTATTAGACCAGACTACTGTCTTAATCTGCTAAAGCAAAAAAAAAAAAAAAAAAAAAAAAAAAAAAAAAAAAAAAAAAAAAAAAAAAAAAAAAAAAAAAAATTTTAAGCATGAACGAAGCAATAAGAAAACACTACATAGGAATCCATCTATCAAAAAATCAGTCTCAAGTTTATTAAAGTACTAATTCTAATTGCTGAATTGGTAACTGAAATATTTATTAACAATTGATAAGAACTAGTAACGTTCACCTAACTTTAGAATTAAAAAAGAAGCCATCAAAAATATACTAATCAGGGGTGTTGAGGAATCTGTCGGAGTCAGAACTGAAACTGATAAAAAAAAAAGCAGTAGGTGTCATGAATTCAGATACCATTAATGTGATTTTCGAAACAGAATACGTATTTCTTTTTTTTTGGGTGTCACGGAAACCACTTTCATCTTTTTGCTAACAGAAACAAAGCAAAAAGGTGGTCGCTGACAGATTTGAAATGTAAGTTAAGAAATTAAGTTATTTATCTTTATTTCTATAGGAGAAAATTTAAGAATGAAACACAAAATGTCCCAATTATTGAGTTTAGGAAAAACAAATGCGGATATTTAAGGGGAAGCCTGCTTTATAAGCTTCAAAAAACTCTTATATATATACATATATATATATATTTTTTTTTTTTTTTTTTTTTTTTTTTTTTTTTTTTTTGAGAGGGAAAGAAGTAATTGATTAAAGAGAAATTTCGAGGGTTTATAGCTATATATTCAAACATCATTCGAAAATTTTTGGGATACGAAATCTTCGATATTCTGCCTTTAGGAAGCAATTCCCAGATGCATCTTGGATGTACATTTGTCGGACGACGGGCAGGATGCAGGTCGCAATTTCTACCGGAAACAAAAAATTCAAAGAGATTCATATTTTTTAGTAATTTATCTTCTAGCTAAACTAACAACATTTCGAAAAAATGTGTTACATTAAACTTTTTTTTCGTAATTGAAAAAAGTGGGTTTTGACCAAAAAAAAATTTACTTTATTTGTTTAATAATATGTTCATACTTGACTTTTCTTAGCTTTTTTAATTTATATAGAAGATAATTTAATGCCCCCCGATAATAAACTTTGCTCCAATTCCACACGATTTTTAGTTTTTTTCTATCCTGTCCGCCAATAAGAAAAATCATAAAAATGAAAAACCGAGAAATCGCGCATAAAAAGTTTCCGCTTTCTGTCCAAGCACTCATATATCTGCCAGACGCTCGGTCACTATTCCTCTTCTAACTTCGACAATATTTCGAATTCAATTTGGCGACATATTCTTAGATAATTTTTAAGGAGATTTAAGTAAAACAGATCGATTTTTTGAAGCTTCTAAAGCCGGCTCCCTTTTTAAGGAAGATTTACAAAATGTAATAAACGTAATTTAACACCCAAATGCGTCTTTATTCAATCGATAAATGTTTTCTCATAAAACCTTCCTTTAAATCGGAACTCATTAAAAACTTTAATAGGATTGCTTCCAAATATATTCATTTGTAAGTTGAATCAAAGTACTCAAGTATAATACTTTGTAAGGGCGTATTGATAACTTTCTTCCTACGGATATAAGAAACTCAAATTATGTGCAAATTCTCTCGATTTGATAATGAAGTAAACAAGTTTAGCAGGAAATGAGCAGCTAAATCATTGTACAAATGTATGCATGTTATAGAGTTAAGCTCACGACGGCATTTCATAAAATTCTTACATGAAAACCTCCTTAAATTTTATAAGTGACACAGGAGCAACAAGTTCTGGCCCCTGGTGTATTTCGGAAATGAAAACAAAAAATGCAGGAAAATTTTTAAAATTGCAAACTAAAACTGGCCTGAAATAATTATTATATTATTGATCTCGAATATTAATTATTCATAACTGTGAATACAAAAAGGCTTTTTATCTCATATAAAGAAATATTCTCATTTTATTATTTTCTTTGAAAGAAATGTATTTTGAAGGTCTATCATATACTAAAATAAGTGTGCAATAATTGCAAATTGAGGCAGATAACTTAATGAAATCCACTTCTGAATAAGCAACAATTAATTTCACGACTCTTTTCAATGCATTCGATTTTCAAAACTTTATTGTTCAGAATAAAGTAAGTAATATAGTTGACATCGGGGGGAAAAGCTACGCAATACTACTGAGCATATATAAACTAAATAAAAACAATATTGTAATTGTAATTAGTTTGTATGTAAAAACATACGTAAATTTGCCAATACATGGACTTAATTTGCAACCAAATTATTTGGTGTCATGCCAACATTGTTGCATTAATTTGGTATTACTTCCTTTTTTTTGCAACCCAAATTGAATTTTGAAATTTTTAATGATAATTTGGGCATATGTACATTGAAATTTAGGTGGATTTGCAACAAATGTAGCACACTTATTTACTATATATTGTAATGAGTGTAGTATAATTCTGAATACTTATAGGCATATAAAAAAGTGTGTTTCTGGTGTATCATTAAATAAGTTTAATACATAAAAAAATTGTGTGAACTTTGGGAATATTTCTTAACGTATGTAAGATAAAAAATATGCATTCTAAGTATGTGATAATAGAAATCATTAGAGCTCAATTTCGTCCAAGAAAAATATAAAATACAACTTTGCTTCCCCCGTTGTTTTTTTTTTTTTTTTTTTTTTTTTTTTTTTTTTTTTTTTTTAAAACTTTGTGTAAAAGCGGTCCAAACGTGTTTTCCCTTCTTCCCTCAAAAAGCACTCTAGAATTTTGAAAAATTCGATTTTTTTTTTTCATATATTTAAAGTTTAGATCCTTTAAGAATATATCCTCCAAAGGAATTTTAAAAATTAAAATTATTTTAAGAGCTACAGTTACTTTAGAGACGCAGTACCTAGCCCGGTAGGTAGGTAGACTCACTTTTTTAAACGCATTTTTTTTCGAAACTATTTTTTTCCACACGGTACCGGCATTATCTCAAGTTCTATACAACCGATTTACTTGAAATTTTGTGTGAACCTTCTTTATATAATCCTTTATTTTTATATAATCCTTAATCCTTTGTTTTTAATATTAAAAAAAATTTAGAAATTTCAAAAGAAAAAGCGTAAAAAATGATTTTTATTTTCAGGCAGTCGCCATTTTTCAAAAAAAAAAAAACTCATGGTCCCTGAGGTAGGGACTATAACAGCATCCTTATTGATTAAGAATTTCTTTTGATTTTTTATTTTTGAGACCACCAGGAGCTGTCTCTTATACACATCTTGTATTCTTAAGATATCAATAAAAACACCATAAAAACTGGATATAAAATTATAAAATTTAAAAAAATGCCCAAAATTTGATTTCTAAAGTAGAATATCCCGTTATGATCCATTTTTTTGTAAACTAACACAAGTTGCTTTACAAAAATTCTATATCTTTTTAATACCTAATAGAAATCATAAAGATGGTAGTAGTAGAGTAATGGTATTATCTGTGTATGTGTCCGCCTCAGCCTTCGGCTCAAAAAGTGAAATTTTCAGTTGAGAATAAGTTTGGGATGCAAACATATCTCTAAAAATATTTTGTTGGGTTAATGTTGACACAGATGTCCAAAATCGATATAAAATGATTTAATCGACCAGAGATTGACCCTAGAGACATCTATTGGAAAACGGCGGAAGCAAAGTTATAGACCTAATATATAGCGTTTATAACTCAGCATGCCAGTTGTTAATCCAGTTTAATCCTCGGCTAGTTGAGGCAAGAGCTAGCTACACTTAAATTATATATTTTGTAATGGCTAATATCAAAGCCATTTAGTGTTGGCCTTCGAATTCTCGAGTAGTGTTTAGAATATATGTAAAGCAGTTTTCGGTGATAAAATTGATGTTGCTAAACTCTGCCATTAAGTAGGGGTCATGATCAGGATTTCACCTTAGAAATTTGCTCTGCGCTGAATATGAAAAACGTCAGACAGAACATCTTGCACTACCTGAACCGACGTCGAGTTGAAACAACTCATACCAAATATAAGGAGTTGTTTGCATGATTCTTAATAGTATTTTAGTTGTTCAATTCTTTATATGGAAGCAAAATGAACTTGATGAAAATATTAGCGCTTTCGGTAGGATCATCATCTTTCAACGAACTAACCATGCTTCTATTAATACTACAAGTATATAGATAAGTGTGTTTTGTAGTATATCATTAAATAATGTAAGATACAATTAAATCTGCTGTAGACAGACAAATCTTGAGCCTTGTAGAGTAAACCTAACCAAGAGCTCAGATATTATTCCAGCCACAGGAGGTAGCATTGTGATGCATTTTTTTACGAATTCTTTAAAAATCCTTAAGAAAAATTTTCTGCGAAGATATATGAAATAGCTTTAGTCTCAACGCTTATGACAAAACCAAAAATATCGTGGCAATAATTGGTTACAAATTTAAAGATTAGTGCTCAATAAACTGTAATAAAAAGAAGGGCACGAATATAACAAATAAGTGGGCGAATATAGCAAAAAAATTGTTTAGAAATGCCTTCGGCACAAGGAATTAGGGGAATAAAAAATCGGCTTTCGTTTGCTCAATGACATAATGACAAGACGTTACAGACAGCTGGGCAACAGAAAATTATTACTATCTACTTAGCTTCTTTTTCTGCTTTTTTATCACATTGTATTCTTTTTTGTGGGCCTGTTGCAATTTTGTCACTTTTTGTCACTTTCCAATGAAGACTGCTGACAGTGACGAATTTGAAGTGAGGACATATAATAGTAGGAGTGAGCAAATAAGCTTCCAACTTGACATACCCACGTAGATATGTATAAAATTTTGCATAAACACACACAAGTACAGAAAAATACTTCAAAACTCACGCAAAAAATGTCAAATAATTTTGTCCGAATTTTTAATTTCTTTACAAATTACGGTCGTCTCTCGGCGGCCCGGGTAGCTTCATGGCAAATTCGAATAAATTTGTGCTTTAAGTAGGCACTTGTTGATTTGTGCGTATGTTTGTATGTATGTATGTAAGAGGTATGACATAAGGCGACCGCCCTCTTTAAAGTACTCATAAATAGCTTATGAAACATAATACCATTGTTGTTTCTGCTACTTTTGTTGCTTTCATTATAATCATTCTTCCTGCCATTGTGTGTTTGGGTCAGTTGACTGCTGACTGTTGACTACTGACTGTTCACTGTTGACTGTTGCCGCTCGGTCGGCCGTTGTGGCAAGTATGTAAGCTTGCGCTGCCGAAATGCTCATTTGTCCTTTTGAGATATGAGTATTATATCTGTGGGTGTGTGAGGGCATCGAATGGGAAGAATGCCATATATACATTCACACTATTCACGGTTTTTGGGGTGACACAAGTAATGCTGACTTCTGAACTGCACTTTGGTTTTGGTCATTGTTAACGTGTTCATTTGTTTGTTGTTGTTTATGTGCGGTTTTTTTTTTTTTTTGTTTTTTGATAATGATGTGAATTTAATTTTCTAGGGAGTAGCGTGATTTATGGGAAGAATATTTATTTGCTAAGCGTGTGTGTGTGTGGGTGAGATTTGCTGTGAAAGCTGTAAATTACATAATTCAAGCGAAATTTAATACATTTTTTTGTTGTGAAATATTTACATATTTTTTACGTTATTTTCGGTATTACTTTTCGTTTTTTCCTAATCGGATTTTGTTCGTCACATATAGTCACATATATAACTGTCAATCAAATTCATTCACTTGTTTGTGATTTACAATTGTTGATGGAAAATAGAGTAAGTGGAAGCGCAATTCTTACATCCATAATTTTCTGCCTAAATTATGTGAAAGTTGTTTGCATTCAAATTTGTTTTAAAATTCAATTAAATATACAATGTTATTACAAAATATTTTTGTTTCAAATCGTATTAAAATTTCAAAAACTATATTGTTTAGTGATCGTTTCTCTTTATAGCATATAAATCAAGCACGTAGAAATATATATACTTTTCCTAACCCTCTAAAATTTCGAGCATGCGGTTACCTTTATGCTGAATACTTATATAGGGTAGCCGAAAAAGTCTTTTCGTATTTCTAATCAAACTTTAACTTATCTTTTTTATACTCTCGCAACAAAGTTGCTAAAGAGAGTATTATAGTTTTGTTCACATAACTTTTGTTTGTAAGTCCTAAAACTAAAAGAGTCAGATATAGGGNAAACCGAAAACCTATAAAGTGTCATAACTAAGCCATAAATAAAGATATTAAAATGAAATTTGGCACAAAGGATCGCATTAGGGAGGGGCATATTTGGGCGTAATTTTTTTGGAAAAGTGGGCGTGGCCCCGCCCCCTACTAACTTTTTTATAGATATCTCGAAAACTACTATAGCCATGCCAACCAAACTATATAGAGTCGTTTCTTTTAGGTACTTCTATATACATTCCAAAAATGGAAGAAATCGGATAATAACCACGCCCACCTCCCATACAAAGGTTATGTTGAAAATCACTAAAAGTGCGTTAACCAACTAACAAAAAAGTCAGAAACACTAAATTTTACGGAAGAAATTTCAGAAGGAAGCTGCATCCAGGCTTTTTTTTTTTAATTTGAAAATGGGCGTGGCGTCGCCCACTTATAGACCAAAAACCATATCTCAGGAAGTACTTGACCGATTTCAATGAAATTCGGTATGTAATATTTTCTTAACACCCTGATGACCTGTACCAAATATGGTGAAATCGGTTCACAACCACGCCTGAAATCTCGATTATCACTTTATTATGCGAGAGTATGAAATGTTCGGAGACACCCGAACTTAGCCCTTCCTTACTTGTTTACATTTATAATGAACCAAGTGTGTACCATTTTATCGATCAATTTTCGCCATTTTTCTGCTAGAGACATTATTCCGTCAATGTAAAATTTTTCTGCTTTGTTGAGCTTCACCACGCTTGAACAATATTTTTTTCGCAGATTATTATCGGATTTTCGTTTCAGCAAAGTATCGCAGATGTTAATTCGGTCCATTATATTTTTCACAGGCAATTAATATGTTACCCAAACATCGAACTTATTTTTATAACCAGCCTTTTTTAGAAGGTTCGTTTGATGAAGAATGTTAAAGTCCTTAACGATGTCGTGGGTGCTTATGTGACGGTGCCTGCTCAATGCTTTCCATAATTTCATCGAAATTTTTCAACTATAGGTTGATCAGAACGAGGTGTATCTTTCACATCGAGATTACTCCTGTCACTCTTATTAAACAACTAGGATATTTTCACTTATCTTGAAGCTAAATTTTCACCAGAAAAGTCATTCGCCATAGATAGCATCAGGTGGCGTGGCAAGTTTCCATTTAGTTGGTGCCGTAAATCTGAAGAAAAACGTGTCTTTTGTACATTTCTACCGCGGGAGAACATATAGAACAATAAAGCGATTTTTTTTGGAAAAGTAATAAGTATACTAGATATCACATAAAATCTCTAACCACACCATCTTTAGAAGCACACTTTCTAGTAATCGATAGAATTTCTATTAAATTTATTTTAAACGGAAAAGTATGCATCCGCCCAATGAAGAAAGAAAGTTGGGTTAAGTTTAATATTCTTTCATATTTGTACTGTTACTTCACTAACAAAGTCTTTGTTGTTTTAATCAGCGCTTGACTTGCCACTTTTTTGATACTTTTCACACGACCTAACAACACATACGGATATCGGCAACCAACAGTACTTGTTGCACAAGTAGCTGCTTACCAGTCATTTTAATCAGCAACATGACAAATTTTCGCCACGCTACACACAAACAATTTTGTTTTTAATTAATTTTCACTTTTTCTTTCATGCATGACAAAAGTGTTGTTGACATTGTGGCAATTCCACCGCCCCACAAACACACTCGTGTGCACACGTCATAAAGCAAAAGTAGTAAGCAATAACGGTGTTGGTAGACGACGATGCGCTTTTAAGCAACATATGCAACGTATTATGCTTATCGCCTGCAAACGGCAATGAAGCTGCGCTTGAATGACGCTATTAAAAAGCGCCCAAGCCTCGGAACGAGCGCGGTGTGGAGCGAAGAGAGTGAGCGCTTTTAGATAGCACAACACCAACACAGCCTTGAAAAGTGTAAAAAAGAGCGAAACAACGCATTTAAGATGCGCACAAAAGGCAGCTTAAAGCGCAGACTGCTTGCCATACGCATAGATCACACACACAAATACATATATAGTATATATATACTAACAAGTACGCAGTCAAGGGACTCAGCAAGCGCATTCAAACTTGTGAATGCATATGATTATAAGAGCGTATCCACTGAGCGCCTTTTGATACTGCTACACATACGGAGATAAATATATATAACCTTAGTAAGCGTGTGTGTGTGTGGCAAGACAATCGCTTACATATATTCACCTCTACGGCCAGCCACCCACCAGTCAGTCATGGCTGGTATCCTCATTTGCTGCCGCCTTCTTCGCAACAACGCATAAACAACAAAATGATTGAGCGATTGAGTCGCGCCTCGGACGTACAATGCAGCAGTCACGTTGCATGGACGCGCTGTGGTGGCACACAAGTGCTCATATATGTATTCCCCTCACACGTGTTGCACGCAACAACTAACTCGAACTGCGAAGCGTGAAAGTGAGTCGAGAGCAGTTTGTGGCGTATGTGCTTGTTGGTGTGAGTGTAGGCGTATTAGGTTGTTCACGGGTTCCAAGTTGAATTTTTAGCCTGAACAGGGTTTTGTAAGTCTACCACGATATTTGTAACACCCTAAAGAAAACGTCGAAGATCCTAAAAAGTATACATGGTATATGGAGAAATGATCAGCGTGCTGAGTTCAGTCGCTTCAGCCATATCAGTATGTTCGTCTGTTTAAACCCGAAGTAGTTCATTAGATTTCAGTATATCGTTCAGAATTTTGCTCCTTTTCTCTCGAAGAAGCTGCTCATTAGTCGGAATCGCCGATATCGAATCACTATTGTACAAAGCTGTCATACAAACAGTACTACCCGAACCAAGTTCTTATTAGAAATTTATTTAATTTCACGAAATGTCTTAATAAAATTTCGTACAGATTATTACTAAGAACAGCGCTACAATTTCCGCGACAATTTGATACAGGTTACTACTCAAGGCATCGCTACAATCTCCGATCAACTTGTTCAGTTGGGATCACCATAGCATATAGCTGTCATACAAATTGACCGATCCAACTCAAGTCCTCTTATGAAAAACTTTTTTATTGGATAGAGGATCGCCACAAAATACATCGCTACAGTCTCCGAAGAACTTGTTCAGATCGGATGACTGTAGCATATAGCTGCCACATAAATTGGGCAGTCAAAATGAAGTTTTTGTAATAATTTGTATTGTTTGAGGTATATTAGTGCATCGGTGTAACCTGAGTGTGTATTCAAACTAAAAAAGCTTTTTATTTTCAATTTAAATCGTAATAAGTCATCCTACTCACTTTATGTTCTGAATTATTAACATGGAATTTTTGGATATTTTGCATTAAATTTTCTAGCTGCAAAATTTACATCTAAGACAACTTTATACTGAAATATAAAATCAAGCGCTCTATAAAAATATTATAATTTTCAACATAAAACTACCTCTTTAAATGTTAAACGCAGTTAAAAGTATGTATTTATAAATATACAGGTGTCATACAGTACACCATGACGTATGAGCAACACATATTATACATATAATACCCTTGGATACTCAGGCCATTTTGTATTTTTAATTCCCCTACATCGAAGGCCAAAACATTTGATATAGAACTTCCAACTGAAATAAGCGAAATAACGAACACCCTAATGTATGCGTTTCTGTGAGTTTATGCGTAAATGCATACTTGTGTGACTGTATGTGTGCGAAAAGGCATAAAGTCAAATTGGGTAGGACGCTGCCGCTGGCCCAACCAAGCGGCTCATAATAAGCACGTCACTCACACACATATGCATAGACTTTTACTGTTTGTTGTGTGCGTATGCTGCTGCCTGTTGACTGCCGTTCGTCCGCCACATTGGCATTTTATGAGCATTTTACACTGCATTTAATTTAATGAGCTCTTTCGAATTTTATTACAGCGAAAAAATGATGGCTGCACAAAATACGTAAACATCAATGGCGTTGACAGTTTTGCTCGCAAATACTCGACATAAATGCTACAGCCACGTGTGCATGTGTAGATGTGTATGCGAGCATAAATCTTTATGTGTGTGTGCAGATATAAAAGGACTTCATCATTTTTTAGCTTTATGCTTAGATTAGTTCTCACATATAATTCAAGCGTAATGTGGTTAAATGAACCTTTATGGTATGATATATACGCATTAGGGTAGGCCTAATATACAAAGTTCGGATTAAAAATAATGGAGATAATACTATTAACATTACTTAATGGATAATATTAATTGTTCCTCATTAATTTAGATTTTAAATATTAAAATTACGTTAATGTAAAAGTATAGATATTAGATTGTTAACAAAAACGTTTTTTAAATTTTTTAATTAAACACTAAATTTGTATGATCTTGCAACTTATTGCAACAGTGTTTAATAGCTAATAAATGATCAAAATGATACGCGCGACTGTCTGTCGGCTCGTCCGTCTGTGCAAGCAACAACTTGCGAAAAAAACTATTTAAGATAACTTAATGAGACTCGGTAGACGGTTTTCTTGGCAGAAACAGTGAGGACTGTTTCAGATATAAGCACACAAAACACCATTAACTGAAAAGCTGTCAAATGCCCTAAATATGCACTAAATTATGAAATACATCTGAAATTTTCCACAGAGGATCGCAGTAGCAAGCGGCACCTGTAGACAACAGATGGGCGTAGCCCGTCCTCTATTAACCTTCAACTAAATATCTCTTAAACCACTAAAGCTACAATAGCCAAAGCGCCTAGCGCAAATATTATAACAACTTCTACCGACAGTGTGAAAACGGTTGAAATCGGATGATAACCCCGCTCACTAGAGATGTTACAGTTAAAAACTGTTAAAAGCGCGATAAATAATATCTAATTATGTCAATGACATTAAATTTTACCATCAAGAGAGTATGAGAGATGGTTAAAGTTGGAGGATGGGCGTGGCACCTCATTTTTAGGTGAAATCATATATTTCAAGACCCGACTGACCAATTTCGACTAAATTTAGTACGTAGCTTTCTTCCCATATTCCTATGTCACAGTGTGAAAATTGGGCGAAACACGTCTACTTCCCCTAAAACTTTTTACTTTCCCTAAAACAAAACTTTTAATTCCACTAGATTCTTTCCTATCGAATGTACAAATCAACAGCAATTAATATAACGAGATAAAACTTGCTATCTTATGGCTGAAAATTTCCGAAATGGAATCAAAACTGTTCAACTTCCTACGTACCGAATATTTGGACCCCAGTATCTATAGTTGACTTTTTACCGAAAATATCGGTAAAGGTGTGAAATTTATGATTGAAATTCAGATATAATTATTTTATCGCAATAGTATATCTACATATATGTCAAAAATTGATTAAATTGGGCCAATACTTCCCTTAGCCCCCATACACCTATTGTAAAGATATTCGAACTTTGAGGTGAATTTATACCGCATATACTAATGTGATCAAATTTAAAGGTGAATTTTGTTTATTTCATCTCCTTCAAAGTAATTACCTCGCACTGCAATATGCCAATGAATTTCCAGTCATCGCAGCACTTGGAAAATCTTCATCAGAGCCTTTTCGATTCAGCTTTTATATCCTCAATTGAGTCTAAATGGTGTCCTCGAATTTGTCATGTGAATTTGCTGAATTGCCAGAAGTTGCACAAAGATAAATCAGGTGAATCAGGTGTGATTAATTGAAAATGTGGACAAATGATCACGAATAACAACTTCCTTGTTCAATAAATTCGGAGATAGATCGAATCGAAGATGAATCCCATCCTAACTGATTCTACGCTGAATCCCATCCTAACTGATTCTACGACAACTTGAGAAACACAAAAAACATTAACTTGCTTGCACCTTACCCATCATAAAAAAAAGTTCTACAAAATAACTTGATTTAATGACAATCGTCCGATCTCAATAACTTGCTCGAAAATTGCGCAGTTTTTTGGAAAATAATCCATGCCAAATTTCATGAAGATATCTTGTCGTATAAAAAAATTTCCAATCAAGGGCGTGATATTAGTCGATCAGTTTGTAAAGCAGCTATATCTTATAGTGATCGATATTGGCCGTTCCTAAGATATCAGAAAGAGGGATGAGAAAAAAATTTGGGCAAAATTGAGATATCTAAAAACTGAGAGACTGGTTCGCATATATACAGACAAATGGACAGACGGGCATGGGTAAATCGAAATAAAAAACTCATTTCTACCCGAACTAATACTTCCATTAATAAAAATTATATTTTTATACTCTTGTAACATTTAGCTACAGAGTATAATAGTTTCGTTCACCTTTCCGACTTTGTGGAATTGGATAAAACCGGATAACCCCGATCACTCATCATAAAACGATACTGTTAAACTTCTAAAAGCATGATAAATAAATAATTGAATATGTCAGATACATTAAATTTTAGCCGCCAAATGGTATGAAAGGGCTTTAATGGGACCGGGCCAAAATTGGATGGACGATGGACGATGGGCGAACATCGCTTATTTTTTGTTAGCATCACACAGGTGAAAATGGGCAAATAACGGGGCATATAACGTAATTTTAAATTCCATCTGATAATTTGAGTTTACTGTGTACAAAACAAGAAGCAATTAATATAACGGGATACAACTTTGCACAAATAATACCTTTAGAGTATGCTAATTTGACATTTATTCAAGCCCCATGCCACCGAATATTTCGACTACAGTATCAAGAGTTTTCTATTAATATGTACTGCTAGCTAGCTAAAGATCCCTGACCTCGTGTATCACAAATCAACTTTGGATTTTTAGCTTAAGTCAATTGCGTTGAGCTCCTGATCCAGCAACTAGTATGACCAACTTTATCTATAACAAAAGGATTCGGCTATTTGTATTATAAGGACGAAAATACTCTCAGAATAAAATGAAGACACCTCGAAAATACAACGACGGACATAACCCGTTAAATGAAATTTTAAAAATCTTTATATCAGGTGAATAGGGGGTTGGGGAAGCACAAACCCGAATTTAACGATATTTGGTAAAAAAAAAAAAAATTGTTTTTCCAAATTTTATTTACGTATATATGTCACCACGACCGATAGTTGCGTTAAAAGTCAGTCTGGGGCAAAGAGGTCCACATATTCGATATCTTGGGGCTTGAAAATTCATAATTCAATTCAGATAAGAAAGTGATTATAGATCGATTTTGATAATGCTATTTAATTTAGACGGATAGTTCCAGAGATAAAGGCTTATCTGAAAGAGATGGCACGGTCAAACGGACGGACGGACTGATCAACACACCTCTATAATCTAACTCATCTCCCCATCCTAAAGATTTTGAAATACATATAACCAATAGCTATTATTTCCATTAGTTTTAGGTGTTACAAAACACACGTGAAGAGAGTATAAAAATGACCTCATGGTGGCCTTCGTATTCATTTACATATATCCAAGTATATCAGAAAGAGATTACTGTAAATCCGCGAAAGTTAGTGTCCCATTTTAGCTGATATTTTGGAATTATTCGCCTTCTGCGCATAAAATTACAAAAAATTGTGGTGTAAATAGTCAACCTTTTAGAACAAAATTGTGAGCTCCCTATAATTAACAAGCAATTTTAGAGAAAGAGTGAAAGTGTAATAAACTGCTGGCAGCCAAAGGCAGTCAGTTATGCTGAAATTTAAATTAACTTCACTTTAATTGCATGACACTAAAAAGCCAACAACACACATACATAGACGGAACTGTGCGAAACTTTGGCAATGTCAATGATGCTTTCTATGGAAACCCCTTCCAGCTGACACCGATACCGAGTAAATGGAGACTTTTTGACGTAGAATTCTTACACCTGCGAAAAGTGGAGAATTCTTAGTTGACGCAAAAGACGAAAGTGTGAAAGTAGATGCGAATATTTCCTGTAAAATTGCGTGCTGAAGCATTGATGCGAAAGGCAAGCAGGAAGTTGTCGTTAAGTCATCCACAGTTGGCCTCATTGGCAGCACGCGCGGAAAAAGTTAATTACATTCAGACGCTGACGCGAAAAATGACAACAACAACAATATTAAGAACAGCAACAAAAATACCACCAACTCGTTGTAAAATTTTTAGCGACACCGCGTTTACGTTTGTTTGACCCTAACAAGACAGGTGGCAAGTACGCATACTAGCCGAAATGCGACTCTGCCACTGTTGCAGAAGGATTGAGCTGTAACTTGGCCGCCTCCTACACTATAACTATTGACAGATTGTAAGAATGATTACCACGGCATACTGCATGTTGTTGTTTGTATACAAATTGTTGTTGTTATTGCTGCTTTCACTTCTGACAGCGTGAGCGAAGCTGATGATTAAATAACTGGCTGCTGTCTTACTAAGCGCACGAAGCCGTCTGAGTCACTACTGTCAGCGTCGCAGGTAAAAAAAATTAAAGAAAGTGAGGGAAAGATTTGTCGCGTGAGTCGCAGCAATCGCGTAAAGAGTTACAGCTGAGAAGAAACTGTTATTCAGCGCAACGCAGCGCCGCACAGCCTCGCGCATGTTGACTGCATCAATCAGCAACGGTGCCGGTGTCGGTGACGGCGTCGGCGTCTGTGTTGCTGGTTTTGTAATGATGTTTGTTTAATTTTGTGCGTGACACGAGCGTCTATTCGCGCCAACGACGAAACTACCTGAAGGCGCTGAAGGATTGTACTAAACAAACAGCACAGTTTTCCTGACTAGGGTTGCCCCCTATGTTGACTTTGCATTGACTGCCGCTAATATGACATACAATATTATGCGCTGGGAGATTTAAATATGTATATTTGTAGTTGTAATAACTGCGCGTAAATTACTTAATGGAGCTTTGATTATGCGAATTACGGAACTCGAAATTGTCTCAAGGCAAATATGTATTAATTTACTTACGTACCTATACATATTCATACGTAGGTACTTATATTTATGTATGTCTGTATGATTGTATGTATTTTCAACAACCTGTGGAGGGTGTTGTGCCATTTATTTGCAATGCAATTAAGCTGCTAACCCCGTCAGAGCAGTTAATTGGAAATTAAAATATGCGTAATAAATTCGTTAATAATGATTTCTTACCTTTGAGAAAATTGTCGCGTTCGCATATTAAATGCAAATTCATTAAAATCAACGTTATCTTAATGGTTTCCGGTACAAGTGGCATGAATGATGGAAAGGGTTGCGGTGTCGAGTTGGAAAAAGAAATATATGCAAATAAGATACTTCTTTGGTGGAGTAAAAGAAAGCACGGACTTGCCATGTTTAAACCTCCTTTTATAGTTTTTAATACTCAGTACTCAAGAAAGCCTTAAAATTTTATGAAAGGTTAAAAAAAAATCTGTTATTTTTTCAATAGCTAGCTTTAATAAACAGTATCTTACTTTGTGTAAGTGCGATTAGGATTCATTATAAGGCTTTGTAAAAATAATATTTCGTACCAAATAAACTTCTCAGCCAGTTTTGTGATTGCCTGAATCAATATCGTGTGAGCACCTGCCAAAAATGAACACCAGAAAAGTGAAAACTCGCTATAATTTACAACTTTTCTTCGATAAAAGCGAAAACGCAAGCCAGGCGGTTGAAAAGTGTATAGTATTTATGGTTCTAATACTATAACTGAAGATCATAATTGAAGAGTCATATGCATTTCAGTTCTGCCAATTCCGATGGGGTAATTTTGATGCTTTGGAAGACCAAATTTCGAAAATATCGATAAGAGAATACAATGAATAAATAAGATTTCTATTTAAAAAGAACGAAATATTCAAACTTTTGGTGGAATTGGAAGGGAATCATCTACTATGGCTAATAAAGAGTAAAGGGAAACATTTAATTCGGACGTGCACTCTACACAAAATGATGCACTCATTTGATGTCTGAAGGAGGCAGTCGCTAAGAAACGACCTGCTTTGGGCAATGGGAGAGGAATCTTATTCCATCAGAACAACGCTAGAACACACATATCAACATTAACTCGTGTGAATCTCCGGGAGCCTTGTTCCGCGATTCTTATGCATTCAACTCATAATCCGAATCCATCATCAAGACTACTACTACCTGGTCCTGTTGAGAATGGAACGACTCCACCCTTGACCTAAGGGATAGATTATTAATCGAAAATATCGAACTGAATTTCTGCAAGTGACGCAGAATAGATATCAAACCCTCCATAACTATGGGATGTTTTCCGAACATTATTCCAGGCAAAAGCCTTTGCTTTAAGTCGGTCTGTAGTCGGTCTGTAGAGATAAACTTCCAACACAACTATCGCAACGAAAGCATCGCCATTCTCAGTGATAGCCATACAACACTTAAAGCGGTCTAAGCTTACGACAATCGCTACTGAAGTACGAGTGCTTAGAAAAGATGAATTGACTATTAGGTCACAGCCAAGTGCACCGTGTTTGGGTGTCAGCTTGAAAGATAATAACTGGGAATGAATCCGCTGACAAGCGCTCTGCAGCTGTCACTAGAATGATAGGACCGGAACCTTGTGTTACGGTTGGTCCTCAAACCATAAAAGAGCTGAGCCAGCAAGGAGAAAAGAGTGCACAGGGAGAAGTATTGGCAACAACCCCAAGGCACACGCTAGGCCAAGCTACTAATGGATGGTTACAAATTCACAAGGTTTCAAAATGAGATCAATCTCCCGACGACGCGATCCAAACCTCAATTTATATATATCTCTCTATCTATGTCGAATGATTTGGCTGGTAAAAAATTCTACTCAACGCAATTCACTCCTCGACCAGATTAGTTTTTTGCCAATAAACCCAAGGTTTTCTATGAGTATGCCATTCTGAAACTACCTTCAATCGAATAAGAGATGTCGCTCATAAACAGTGGTATTGTTGAACTAAAATATCACGGAAGCCTAATTTAAATTAACAAATAAGTTCATAAAAAATTACCCATTACATGTAACACCAGATATTATAAATTTTTTCTAAACATCCAAGACGAAACATTGTATCAAATAAAGCAGATAAGTTAGAACCAGTTAGTTTCATTTGCTTAAGGTAGGTTTATATAACTCTGAACAGTACTATAATTTAAAAGATTTTCACACCTTCAGCCTATTTTGATTGGTTTTAATATCTTAAAAGATTACTGCGAAATCAGAGTATCCTTTATTTCTAAATTCATAACCACACATGTTTATTTATAATGGCACCGCGAACTTCTTTTTTATAATTTTGCCGAAATTGCAACATATTAAAAAAGGGAACTCGCAGCCACTTCATCATTTAGCAGATTGTTTCGGAGTCATAAGCACTTCATTACATCGAAGATTTTGCGTGAAGCTTTAAATATCGCGATGAGCTAATAAAAATAAAAAACATTAAGGCCCTATAAAAGAAAGTGCCGCTGCCTAGTGTTGTAAACAAAGTTATTTTCATTGCACAGATTTTTGTGCGTTTTTACCTTTTCAGGCATTCTTTCTCTTTTATATACTGTTCACTTCAGACGTTGTGGCGGTGTGGGCGTATGAGTAACATCATGCGGTAGTTGATTATTATGAATTGAATGCATGTATGTATGGGTATGTGTTTTAACGTGCATATAAGATGAATTGTCAGACACATTGGACAAAAAAAAAAAAAAATATGTCTAACTCTCTGCTTTCTAAATACTAAACAACTCAACAAATAGAGTTTTATTTATAAAAATATTATATTCTCTATTCAATTCTTCAATTTTAGGAATATAAACTTGGCTGGTTGATGAGCCTTAGGCAACTGATAAATAGCGAAAATCTAAAAAAGCAAAGTGTTTTATTGAATTTATAAAAGACAAAATCACAAAAAACCGATGTCTATTTATAATATAAGCTATCCATTTAAATTATTTATAAATAATTTTTAATGCTTATTTTCTCTTTCTTACAGAATAATCTATGTATTTTAAACGGAGATTAAGGTGAGATAATCTTAGTCTAGCACTTTTAGATAGTAGCCAGTATAATTTTAAGTAAATAATAATGATTTTTGGTGAGTGAGAGTGTGTTTAAATTCGCATCAAGTGCAGGCATTCTAAAGGATGACTAATCCTGAAGGACTGAACCTAGTAACTTAACCCCATCTGGTATCACAAAGGATCAAAACCAGCCTATACGTAGCTCATTTGCCTACCCGTAAACCTAACTTATCTTAGTGGTCGATATTTTTGTCTAAAAACTCGCTATACTATTCAAAATGGAGCACCGAACTTTATTTTACTTTAAGACGAATGACTGCCATATTTATAGTATTTCACTTTCACTCAAGTTATGCGATTTTTTTTTTTTTTATATTTTTATTACTTTTTTTTTTTTGGAACAATTGCTTTAGAACTGCTTAATTTTTCCTATTATTAGCATTTTAGGAATATACTTAGACAATAATGTATTTATTATATACATATGTACATATGTGTAATGCTCACAGATAGTGATCTGTAATTTAGCAGCATATCTGCTTCTAAATCATTATAAAGGCTTTTAAGAGCATTAGGTTATGTAAATTAATTAAGGCGTTGAAACGCCTATAGTTATGCAACAGCCGCTTTTGAGTAGCCTACACACTAACATGCGTAATAATCGGATGCTGCGAAATTAACCCGATTTACAAAGAAACAACACACTCTCTAACGATTATTATAATAATAGGGTACACTAAATATATGTGGGCGAAATCATAACTAACATCAAAAGCAATGACGAAATATTTACAGAAGCGTATGAGGGGAAGCCTTGAAATAAATTGAACATATACGATTTGCCTTAATTTTTATGGAATATATAAAAATTTATTACAAAAGAAAACAGTCGTCAAATATTATTTTTTTTTTTTTGTGATACAAGCTTTAACCTCCAAAAATGTATTACAAATAATTCTTGACTGCACTTGCAACTGCAGCTGCAACTTAGGTAACCTTACAAGCAGGGCATGGTTAGCAATTTGATAACGATGAAGAATGGAAGGTAAAGCATAACGGGGTAACACCAGCTAAGCAAGTGTAAAATGTTGTTTATGTGCACTTTTCAGTTCAAGTCTCAGTTACAAATGGAATTTCACAGCCACACTTGAAGCAACTAACGAAATAAATATCTTGAAAATAAATGGAAGTATGAATTTCATGCGCGTGGGTGGCAGCCACCACAAGTCTGCTTGCCGCAGTTGCAAAAAATGTTTATTTCAAAGTGGAATCGCAAATAATCAGCAGGTGATGCGATGAGGAAAAAAAGCAAAAATAGGAACAAGGTGTAATAGAAGAAGAGTAAGAAGAGCGTACTAGCGAAACTAGATGGAAACCCGAAGTGGTTGTGGGTGAGTAAGCAAAGCCTGTTCGAGCGTTTGCGTTTATGTCACAACACAAGAAAGCTGGCGTATACGCGTCACACGAAAAACAACAACTGCTGTGTAAACAAACAGTAAAACTAAAAAAAAAAAACTAGAGTAGCAACAACAACTCTGTCTCAGAACTTTTAATTAGTTTTCGCTTAAAACCGCTCAGTCTCAAGCCGCCTGCAGAGGCGGGGCAGCAAGCCAAAGCTATCAGCTGAACGGCAAATCTACCTCAAATCCAAATCTCTGCAGGTGGTCTGCTGTAAGGTGTTGCCATGTCTATTTGTATCATTTTTTTCGAATAACAAATTTTACTTGCACTTTTTCCATTAGCACTTCCCGCTTACACTTGCTTGGCTCACTGCCTCCACATAGCACTCACCTCACCGACTATGCTTTCCGCCAACGATGTCAAACTTTTTGTGTGCTGTTGCTCTACGTTTTGATTTCTGACCAAAGTTGTTGCGCTTGATGCACAAATCAGCTCAGTCCGGCAACGCATCAGCGTGAGCATCAGGTGGCCGACTGCCTGCCTAGCCAACAACGAGTTGGACGAGAAAGTGATGGAAAAGTGATTTTTTGTTGATGAATATTTTTTCCTGCCCGGTTTTCACTCTGCGTTGCTTAATACTTACGGCATGAAAGCGTAAAGGTGTACAACAAGCATAACAACCAATAAACAAACAGATGACAGCAAGTGAAACAAAAACAAAAATAGAAAAAAAAAGTAGAAAATATAAAAATTCAGTGTTTACTTTTAGCTGTGGTGGGTGAAAGAGTGTTTGAAGGGCGGCAAGAACCGGAAAAAGTTTGGCTCGGCGTTGATGCAATGAAGCAACAGGCTACCAACGGCAACGGTACGTGCTTGCAAACGGGGAAGAAAGGGCTGAGAGAGGGCTTACAGAGAAGGCAAATTGGAAAACGTTAACTTTGGCTGCACTGAAGCTATAATATCCTATACAGGTATATTTTTCATAGCATAAAATACCTATGAAGGATAGCTCTTATTATCTCTCTATTTTAATCAATCAGGGTGTATGGGCCTAAAGAGGTCTGATCTGAACCATGTTCATTCGTTCAGATATAGTAGCGCTGCCTAGGACGGTATTCTATACCGAATTTTGTGAAGATAGTGATTGAATTAAAAAATGTAAGGACTTGAGTATGACCGGTCACTTTGTACGACAGCTATATGATATATGACCTTGGACAATCATACATAGCAAATTTTATGAAGATACCTTATCAAACCAAAAAGTTTTTCCTACAAAGAACTTTCTGGGTGTAACAAGCTTCATGGCAATCCCTGTACAAGGTATGAAAGTACAACCAAATTGAACATTTTTTCAGCCGTCATCCAAACTTTTCTCCGCTAAATAAGTTTGAATGGCAGCGAACGCAGTTGATTATGGCGTTGAGCCACTCCCACAAAAACAGTGGCATAGGAAAGCAACCCATTGCTGCAGGCGCATGATCTCACTGATTATGATGATGCTAATGACAATAATGTTTAGCTATAGAACTAATGCAGAACTCATCCTGCCATTGCTGTTTGAGTTTTTTGTGCTTCTTGCTGAACGGTAAAAAATCACGGGCAAAAAAGGTAAAAAAAAATAAAATAAAATTTTATGCAAAACTCACTTGAAAAATCGCGGCCTACGCATTTACCGTTAAAAAGCAGCGAACTGCATAAACAAAAATAACAAAATGAAAAAGTTAACCTCCCAACAATGTGACTTTAACGCCGCGAAGTGTTGTTGCGTGAGTGTTGTTGCTTCATACATAAGCTATCATTGCGCCCTTTTGCCACTTTTTCCACCGTTTTTTCTACACTTTATATACAATATTATTTTTATAAAATGCAGAGCGCCCTAATTTATGCTTTAAAATCGAATTTACTTTGATTGCGTGCGCTTTGATGCCTTTTGGTGGTGGGAAAATTGAATTTAGTGGCGAGCTTTTGTGAAAGTTATTTACATTTTCTTTTCAGACAATGGAAATGGAGGACACAACTATATTTTTATATAGCGAGTATATATACAATTTTCATTTTTACTTTTTATCATAGAGATATTTATATTTAAGATATGGGAGTATAACCAATGCAGTTAGTACGAAAATGATGATTAACCAGATCCAAACCCATGATCAGCCAACCAGATATTTCGGTCTGTTCCTTTCAAAAGATAGTTTTAAACTTTATTAGAAATTTTACAAATCAACGGCCTCAAGTTGGGTCATGAATGTATCATCATGCCCACGAAAATGGTTGAAAAGTATATTTCGAAAGTATTTTCACACAAACATCTCGTCATATTCTCGCCAATCCCAAAACCAAAAAGATATGGAAATATCTTCAGGTGTTTATTGTATTTTGTATTAAAAAATTTGCATACGAATTCATATTTCTTCCGAAATGATGTAATTGTCGAAAGTGGTGAATCGATTACAATAATATTTGGTATCATTCTAAGATCTAAGCTCTGTTCGATTCGCGATTTCCCTGCTCACTATCTACGTATATTTATATATATTTAAAAGCACCAATCCACCTAGTAGGTGCTTGGCAGCAAATGCTGCTATTAGACATAAGAAAGTGGGGCACATAAGGGGCTTCGGGCAGGGACATGCATTCAGACCCAAGGAGAGGTGACTGCCGTCAAGGTAGCAGTAGAGGTTCTGATCTCGAGTGCATCTTCCTTCCGAGAGGTGCGCATTCACTCCGACAGTCGAACGGTTATACTGACTTTGAATGACTTCATTAGCAATAGCTTCAAACTTCTTCAATATAACACTTTTATAGGTGTCTGGGCAAAGGGGATTCGCTGGAAACTGCAAGCCGATATGCTGGCTAGAAAGGGCATCCTTTACTACTCAACATTAACCGATTGGCGCCGAGTCGGTTTTCCGACGTCTGCTTCAGTTCTGACGTTGGACCTATGGCGCTTCTGTGAGCTCAACAAGCGCTTGTCAGGAACTAGAATTTGTGCGAGGAGCTTCTAAAAATGAACCGTACGACATCATCCGAACTACTGGTTCTTAGTAAAATGAATCTCTCCCCAATTATAAGTATTCTGACTGGACACTGTCAAATACGTATACATGCGCTGCTAATAAATATTTTCTCGGATCCTCTCTTCCAAAGCTAGGATAGAAAAGAAAGTGTTGGTTGCCCCTTGTTTTTGTTGGGACTGGCAAGAAAAGGTATGGACTCTGACTAAAGGCAGTTCATTGGTTCTATGAAACAATAAATAAACGTATAATGATATACGGAATTCTTTTATGGTGAAAGGCGCTTGAAAAGACTACATTCCCAAAAAAACTGTAGAGTGTTCAATGGGTTGCTCTCAAAGGTATTTATGGTGCATTACGAAACACACCAACTGCTGCATATGGCGAAAGTTGATATAACCCCAAAATGTAGGGCCGCAAAAGCTGGCAGAAGGGTACTTAGAAGACTGCGAGGCTGAGTACTCTAAAATCTTCACACACTTCGATTTCATTCCAAAACAGTTGGTAAATCAAGTCACCGAGCATTGGCCTAGCTGTTCTTTCTCTGCTCACATTCCTTCTAGAGAGGTTTTTTACCGATCGTTTAAAGCTTATGGAAGGCTTGGTAGAGTTAACTTTTAACAACTCACCGTTAACTCTAGTTTTATCGGAGATGGGTGCCATAAAGGTAGCTAGCTATCAATCTACTGCTAGAAGGAGAGTTGAGTATTCATTCCGATTATCTCTAGCATCGAGATATTTTATTATTAGACTAGTTTGGGTGAATGGTCACAGCGGTATTGCAATATTGCATTGTATTCTCAATAACTGAAGAATGGGAACGTGTAAATTTGTGACTTTTCAGGTAATTTTTTTCGATAGCTAATATTCAATCACAGAAGTTTTTTCATTTACCACCACACCGATACAGTCCCCTTTAAGTGTGATTCACCGTCATGCTATGGCATTAACCTAACCGAACTTATTGCAAAATTTGAATCTTAATCATCTTGTTTTAGCTACATAAAGGCCTACAAGATATGCTTAGATAAATATTGGTGTCATTACTTCATATATGCATTGAGCAGAATCGAAATTATTTTATATATTTAATTTTCACTATATATTTTTGTCGAAATTACTACCAAATTACCTAACGACCTGGTGTCAAACCCACTTTAGTTACTTTTCATTAATTTGGTCTGAGGCTTTTACCTTTAACACACCAATGTTCTCTTCTTTTAAGATTTTATTCCACAGGCATAAAATTTATTATAAAGAAGCTAAAGGAATAGGTATAAAGCAAAATGTATTTTTATGTCTTCCCTTCTATCTTTTTTTTCGTTATAAGTATTAGCATCAATAATATATTTTCTACGTATATTCCAGCCTGTCTCATCTCTCTTATCCCTGTAAATTTTATAATCTAAACTCTCCGAAAGAATGCACAATTTCTAATTAAAAGAGTCAACCGAACTAATTCATAATGCTAATTAAACTGCGTGATTACAAAATTCTACACCTTATTCCAACCGACTCAAAGTCATTGCCTGTGCCGAACACGAACTTTGCAATTTGTACTTTTTCGATTTTTTTTTTCACTTTGAGGAAGATGAAACAGAAAAGTTATGATTTCTCATTTATGCTTCAATGCAGCAAAACTTTTTTGTGCGCGTGTAACAATATCTAATAAGAAAAAATCATTAAAAAAAGTGCAAAAGCAAACTGCACACGAGACACTGGCAATAAAAATAATGAAGCGATGGAAAAGGAAGTGTGAAAATACCGAGCACACAAAGGGAAGGCAACGAAATGTAGAAGGAGCTATTCTTGGGCGATGGCTTGTGGTTAGTTTGGGGATGGGACTTAAAAACTTTATCAATACACATAGTCGTATTTGTGCAGAGCTGTTGACAGTGTTTTTGCGCTTAAATGCAGGGCTAAATGGTGTGGGAGTATGTGGAAAGCAGCCTTTTAGGAAATATTTTAACTAATAAAAGTGATCGAAGGAGCACAATTTTAACGAAAATATTAGTTAAACACATTAGTGAATGTTAGTCTACCAAAACGAAAGTCTTGCTCCCCTGTGGCCTCGCCTTAAGTCTTAGAATGGTTCCTGGTCCATGATTACTTAAGCCTTAAGATTGTACTTGGGGGTACTTTTAGGTAATAGTTTTGATTAAAAGAAAGCAGGGACTGTTATAATCCAACGGCAATCCTTATGCTTAAATCAAAGAAGTCAACCCAGGTGTACTAAAAATCTGTGGATTTGGGAACACTATTTAATTTTCAACCATCATGTTGACAACTGGGGCCTAATACTGCTTCCCAAAATGAAATGAGAGAGGGAGAAAAGTTACCACCAAGGAAGACTACTTCGGATGATAGTCAAGCACTGAAAACTCTCAATTCCTGAAATCTACAACCCAATAGATTTTTTTAAAACTCAGAAACAGTCACCATTTAAAAAATTAGCGGACCAAGACTTTATACAAGAAGACGACGTTCTCCCGTCATCAAACAAACTGTCGTCGAACTCGCGACTAGGCTCCCACGTCACTGTAGCCAGGCATAACTTCGAAGTCGCAGATAATTTCGTCTATAACGAAACCAGCATTAACTCAAACAACAACGTCAACATGGAAATCCAGGGTAGAATAATTCCTGCCAAGAGGTGCTCTTCGGACTGGGTAGGCAATTGAAAAGTAAAGTACTCTTTCGACGAACAAAGACCAAACTCAATAAGTTACTCATTATTCCTGTCTTGCTATATGGTGCAGAAGCATGGAAGATGACAACATCCGATGTGTCGGAGTTACGAGTTTTCGAGAGAAAGGTTGTGTGGAAGATTTATGGTCCTTTATGCATTATCAACAGCGAATACTGTCGTTGATGGATCGATGAGTTGTACGATATATACGGCAACATTGACATAGTTCAGCGAACTATGAATGGATGAAAATACTGCAGTTCTGAGAGTATTCATAGCAGAACCCGCCGGGGAAACGGAGGAAGAAAAAAACCTCCATGAAAAAACCAGTTGGAGATGTTGGATATATCATATGCATAAGTGTTTGATAATACGTTTTGAGGCTATTTTGCGAGCTTTTTTTTTAGTAAAGTTAAATATTTTCACCAAAACAAAAATGTGTTGATATTGTTCCAAAAATTGTTTGTGAGTTTCCCACAGGGTCATGTTGCTAGTGCAATGGAAAGTGTGCAACATAAGCGCAACAACTTTATCGCTTTATTACGAAAAGTATCGTTTAAGTTAGTTGAGCAGAAACTTTCAAGATTGTGTAAGTATATAGACACTCAAACAGAAGTATTTGTCTACACACATACCTATGTAAATATATACCGCTTGAGTTCTACATACCGTCTACAAATGCAATTTCTTTGTATTTGCACAGGAATTGCATTGCTACACCACTACAAACGCAATTCTTCAACTTTATAAATATTTGTTGTGGTTAAAGCAGATTCGTTTTATTTTCTGGCAAGTTTTGACGGCTTGACGCCGAAATTCACGCTGCTACCATGCAAATCTTTAGCTGCATCTATTTTTCTACTTTTTATGCTTTTGTTAGTTGTTGTTTTAGCAATGATTTACTCAGCTTTGGTGCATGCAAATTGTTTTCCTTTGTTGCATTTTGTTTGACAAACAAATTTATTGTTAATGCTGATATACCCTCTGCGGGATTGTTGTACCAGAAAAAAAGTTTCACTTTAATTTGTTTGCAGCTATTTTGCTGTAAACTCTTGTTAAGATTGTTGACTTCTAAGTAGGAAATTAAATATTTCACTGCTGGATGATTCAACGGCAAATCTTTAGTAATGTTGTCAGACATGGGAAGAATGGATTAATATTTTAAGGAAAAGTATATCAGATAATTTTTGCTTATTCGCCTACATTGGGCCGCAGATATCTCATAAAATTTTATATATTACAAAAGTAAATATACATAAATTGTTTTAGGATTCTGAACTATTTTAGGATAGAAACTCAATATCAATAAATAAGAAAGCGCAATGCTCGGGTGTAACCGAACATTTAATGCTCTTGCAACTTGCCAGGACCAAAGCCAGGGGAATATCTTAAAGTGCAAAACGACAATCGGAATCCAAGCAATTGTATATATTATACATACAATATAACTGCATATATTTGGCACGAGAGTAATGATAATTATTTATGTAGTACTAGTACTATATGGGAACTTGGGTAAACGTAGACCAATTTCATATAATTTTTTCAGATCACTTTGGCGAAAGTTTGAAAATCTTATATAGGTATATATGACATAGCATTGATCTGATACACATTATTTTTAACCCATACACTACATGCAATTAAAAGGCCGCAGGCTAATAAAATGCTCCCAAGGTGACATCAAGGTTCATTCCATACCATTACAAATCATATGGAGTAAAGTCAGCTGGGTGTTCGAAACATTAATATGGCGGCTAAGTCCAGTTATCGCCTAATTTTGTCTATTTTTGGTGCAAAAGATACACTATTATGAGTAAAATATTGTTTATTAAGATAACTCACATATTGGCCGATATATGCGGTATAGAGTCACCTGGAAGTTCGAAAATCATTATATTATGAATATGGGGGCTATTGATCTATTGATCCAAAAAATGTTTATTTTGTTGTATTAATTGTTTCTTGACTGTTTACCGGAAAGTGGAAGTTTCAAATGAAATTTAAAATTAGGTTATATGGGAAGTAGGTGTGGTTGTATTTTTATACTGCGACATAGGAATGTTGAAATAATGTCAGGTACCGTATATATTTGAAATCTGTCGAGCAGGTCTAGAGATATGAGATTTCACTTAAAAGACCATTGTTCAATTTTGACACCAAATGCTTCGGGAATTTCGGGCATTGCGCTTTTAATAGTTTTTAACAGTACCTTTATTTGAGTTGAACGGTATGAGGGGTATTTACATTAAACCTATTAGAGGGCAGGGCCACGCCGAAATGTAAAAAAAATTTTTGCCCACAGGTGTCCCTTTTTGGGTAGTATACTTTGTCGCAACACAAGTATTTGAGTCTTCCATCTTTCTCTATTAATAATGATAATATTGAGAAAATTGAAGAAATAATGCATGAAAAATCTCCCGTTGGTATCAAAGCGATGGCTAAGGGTCTCAACATCTCTTAGGGATCGTCTTAACACATTTTAGTTAAAATTTTAGGTATAAAGCTTATGAATGCTAGCTTCGCAACAAAAAATTTCTGAATAGTTTGGAGAAACCACGTCTTGTAAAGGCCGCACAAGAGTTGCTATGATTGGATGAAGACATTGCTTACTGAGGCTTAAAACGAGTGCTTACTTAGCAAACTTGCAATAGCTCCGGAGTCTATTTTGAAAGCGATAATAAAGATTTTTATGGAAATACTTGAAATGTAGTTTCGTTTGACCATTCGTGTGAACTTTAATCAGATGGTATAACAGATACCACTTACATTGTGGCAAACCACGCACAGAAATTATAATGAAATTCTCCAGGTAAATGATATTAAAAAATGTATATGGCTAAGTTCTGTGAGATATGCTTCGTTCCGGCCGACCTTCGAGCTCTTCAACGGATGAAAATATTAAAAAAAAGATGACGGAAATGGTGCTAAGAAATCGTCAGCAAGTGTTAAAAAGATGGCAAGAGAGCTAAACATCTATCGCGAGTCCGTTTTTTTTTTTTTTTTTTTGGGAACGAAACGAGTTTTTACTGGGCTCGGCTCGATAATGCTGAAGTTTTTTCAAAAAGAGTACCATAAACAAATTTCTTTAAGCATACTTGAACGTACGAATTCCGATCAACAAGATCCCGACAAGCTCTCGCTCGACAAGTAGAACTTATACATTACTTATGGCTAACATAAAGGACAGAAGACTCATGCAAGTGGGATCCATCGATTAGGATGAATCCTATGACCTAACATAACCTTAAGGTCAAAAAAACTTATAATTCAATGGCTATTTGACCGTATAAAAGATGTACCATAGATCAGCAACTTTTTCCATTTGTCTGTTACTTCATATAACCCTTTTACCTGTGAATGATTGGAGATGTTTTATATACCAGTTTGGAGTATCTCTACAGAGAAGATCAAATAGCAAAAAAACATCAACTCTCATAAAATCTCATCCCTTAATTGTCATAATTGTGTAACAGAATTAATAGCCAGTATAAAATTGAAAAATACCAATATTTACAAGTACCTGGACATAATTGACTTTAATACTTGAAAACGGTTGGATAAAAATGATGAAATATGATTAATATCTGTAAATCAATCAATTTGAGATAATTAACCACAACAAATGAATGAATGTCCAAAGTGCATATTTATATTTCAAAATTAAAGAATGCACAGGTATGTAATAAAAATGAAACCCTTGCAAAGAGTAAAGCAAAAAGCAAAAACAACAGCAAAGAATTCAATTGAACTAACACTTTTTGCACTTACTGTTTCAATTTTTGCGCGGCAAAGTTATTAATTGACACTGTTTGATTGCCTGCAATGTAAAGCGGATAAAAACTGATATCGTACACATGTACATAATCGATTATCGGCAATAAATATTTGTTAATTAAATACATGTAATGCATCATATGCCAACCCCAACGCAGTGCAAAGTGCAAATATGAATATGTTGAAGTTGTAATATCACACATAACCTACAAATTCAATGTTCGTGTGGGTGTGTTCGGCATTCATCATTGCAACAATAAATATACTCAAGCGATAATATATCTGATAAGTAAATAAAATAAATGTGCTTTAAACCAAAGCTGTTAGCAAAGTGTGGATGAGCGTGTTTGTGAGAAAGGCAAATTTGTTAATTGTAGCAATTATTACCCGGAGGGAACTGCCAAAGTAATGCAGAAAAATCTCATGTTACAACTATACTAAATTTAACTGGTCGGAAAATACGCAATTTACACTCTTGTCTTGGTATGTTGGTTCAAAAACAGACCATAATTATCGTACAAATAAGTATGTTTTTAAAAGCCACGAGACTCGTAAGAAAAGTTGAATTAATTTTCCTCAATTTTTTTTCCACATCTGTTTGGAATAAGAATACCGTAATCTGACAGTACCAGAACTGGTTGCTTTAATGAAAATGACCAGTTGACACACTAATTGGGCTTGGAATTCATAGAAGTTGTAAATAATTATAACAGTAGGTTGATCCAACTGCAGGGTAGTGGATGTACGCCTAATATGGCCGAAGCAACATTTTTTATACGCTCGTTACTCTGAAAAATTTGAATTTTAGACACCTCTAAGAAAGTCCCACCAGGTATGAGCTCTCTATTATTTTTACTTATTATGAGATAAGCAAATCCATATTTCACTTTCAACAACTATTTTCCCGTTTTACGGATTTTGTGGGAATTTAAATGTTCTAAAAAAAGGTCTCTTACGACTTTTTCGTAAACTTTACGGTTTAAAAGATATTAACACTTAAGATTTTACTATTTTAAGGAAAATATTTTTGTAGGATATCTACTGCTCTACAAAAGTGAGCATTAACTATTCTATTTCCGAAAAAATCTATGAAACGAGATATTTTTTGAAGTAGTTGAAAGGTACATATAAATGAAATGAATTGAATGAGTGAAGGACATTTCCTAAGAAATATATATTAACCAATTTTTTACCCACCCTATTATGCTTCATATGACTGGCGCGTGTTAAGTCAAAAGAAGGTTATGGAAAAAAATACCTCTACTTGGATCACTCGTTGTGTATATTTAAATACCTTCCTCCCACATTACTTTCGGTCTTAAAGCTAACAGCTGAGGCTAAACAAAGCCGTCTCAAGACATATTTAAGATAAAAACAAGTAAGGAAGGGCCAAGTTCGTGTGTCACCGAACATTTTATACTCTCGCATGATAAAGTGATAATCGATACATATATAGCCAAGAAATACGTGAACCAAGTTTCATCATGATATCTCAATTCTTACTCAAGTTRCAACTTGCACGGACGAACGGACAGACATCCGGATTTCAACTCTACTCGTCACCCTGATCACTTTGGTATATGTAACCATATACCTGACGATATATACCTTTAGCTTTTTTAGCAACTTTATTGCGAGAGTATAAAAATGATGCCCTCTGAATTGCATGAAAATATCTGAGAGATTTACCAATATTTTCCGTGAAAAATTAGGTTAGGTTAGGTTAGGCACTGAGTTCTTCGTGTTCGATATCAGGGAAATACTTTGAAAAGTTATAGTCCAGTCACGACAATTTTTCCACAAGGGATACCTCAGCTCAAATACCGTATTTGTGTAAAGTTTTATTTCGCGATATATTATATAGAGAAGGATGGAATTCAAAAGAGCATTATTTTCGAAGAAGGCGTGGTTGTGAACCGATTTCACCCATATTTCGTACATGTCATCAGGCTGTTAAGAAAATATTACATACCGAATTTCATTGAAATCGGTTGAGTTGTTCCTGAGATATGGTTTTTGGTCCATAAGTGGGCGACTGTATATGGAAATGCCTGAAGGAAACGACTCTGTAGAGTTTGGTTGATATAGCTCTAGTAGTTTCCGGCCGTGGCCACTCCCCTTTTCCAAAAAAATTACGCCCAAATATGCCCCTCCCTAGTGCGATCCTTTGTGCCAAATTTCACATTAATATCTTTATTTATGGGCTAGTTATGACACTTTATAAGTTTCCGGTTTTCGCCATTTTGTGGGCGTGGCAGTGGGCCGATTTTGCCCATCTGCGAACTTAACCTTCTTATGGAGCCAAGAAATACGTGTACCAAGTTTCATCATGATATCCCAATTTTTACTCAAGTTACAGCTTGCACGGACGGACGGACGGACGGACAGACAGACATCCGGATTTCAACTCTACTCGTCACCCTGATCACTTTGGCCTTTAATATATAATATATCTGACTCTTTTAGTTTTAGGACTTACAAACAAACGTTATGTGAACAAAACTATAATACTCTCCTTAGCAACTTTGCTGCGAGAGTATAATAAGGGGCATACGGAATTTCTAACTTCCACAGACTTCAGATTTAGAAAGATGTTATGAAATATACAAACTAAAAAATCGTGGGCAGCTCCCACAAACAAAGTCAGTTGGGATTAAACTTATATGACAATTTTTGCGTACGTCTATTAAGAGGTTATATCTCAAAAATCAACTTTTCAAAAAAAAATTAGTTAAATAAAATGTTTTTACATAGAAATATGTATGTATATTGAATTTTTATGCTCTCGCAACAAAGTTGCTAAGGAGAGTATTATAGTTTTGTTCACATAACGGTTGTTTGTAAGTCCTAAAACTAAAAGAGTCAGATATAGGGTTATATATACCAAAGTGATCAAGGTGACTGTCTGTCCGTCCGTCCGTCTGTCCGTACAAGCTGTAACTTGAGTAAAAATTGAGATATCTTGATGAAACTTGTCATGCGAGAGTATAGAATGTTCGGTGACACCCGAACTTAGCCCTTCCTCACTTTTCATATGTATTTTTTAATATTCTAGCAAAACACTAAGTTAATGAGGAAACAGTTCTGGAGATATCTGCGTTCTTATAAGAAGTTTAAAACTTATCTCAGTGTAGTCGGTTTCCAAAACTAAAACGCATTTTTCTCACAACGATCTTTTCAGAAGAGGGAAGAAACTTTTTCCAAAACGACAAACGAATCGACTTGAAATTATCACACGAGCTATTTTTCAATAGTAATTGAAACACCAAAAGATATAGTTTTAAAAAGAAATGATTTTTTCGGAAACTCTCTATTTTGTAAAAATTCAAAATTTTAACTAGTCCTTCCATCATTACCTGTATTTATCTATGGAAATAACATATTTCTTTTTTTGGATTAGAAATTATGATAAGCAAAAAAGTCTTTTTCACAGTCAGAAATCTTTTTTTGAAGCGCCTACGGGCTTAAGGGAATTGAAAGTGAATCGCTGGCATAAAAGAAAAAGGCCTTGATAAAATGAATACGATATGATTTCGTTCCTCAAGAGCTTCAAACAGAGAATTGGATGTATTGTACGGAGTTGACAAAGTAAAATAAAATTGTGTCAAGTTGAATATCAAGTATTTAATATAAGGTTATAGTATTACTTGAAATATTTGTCTTTCACGGAGACATTTTGAGTAAGAAATAAGTTAATGACCTTTGGCTATCCCACTATCTCTCTTCTGTCTCTCTCTTTCTCTCTCTATCTCTCGCTGTTTCTCTTTTAACTCACTCTCACAAATATGGAACCTTATATTCGGTGCTAGAAACGTCTGCAGTTTTCAAAAAACTAAGCACTTACAAAGGTTTCAAGAAACGGAGGTAATTCTTTTAAAGATATATAGTATACGGTGCCTTTGTAACTTTGTGTCAAATATGAAGCATTTAAGTCCTCGACAAAAATTCAAAAAGGCCTGCTGGAAAATTGTTTTATTTTGTGCTCGATGCCGAGTTGATGATGATACCACATGACAGCTGTATATTGTTATTAGCAGCTAATGGTATCAAAAAGAATACCATATGCTGTGTATAATATATGCTCCTCTCATTTTATAAAAATGATTTGACTGAGCTTAAGGAACCACCTTAATACGTTGAACTTTTAAGACCTATGAATTTAGGCATACAGATACAAGGCACTTCCCGAAAAATTATACACAAGCTGCTGGCGAACATTACCGGAATTTGTTCCCCGTTTATTTGCACGTATTTGTACAGGAAACTCATTACGCAAATCAGCCTTAAGCTACTACAAGCTTTGAATCCTTTTTTCCCCATACGCTGCCGCTTCCTGTTGCCTGCTGCCGTTGCCGCTTCCGTTGCGGTGGCTTTTTAGTTTTACGGTTTCCTTCTCTTCTCGCGCCATCATCCTTCATATATTTATTTACTGTGAATTTTAGCGCTTCCTCGGCTTTTCTGCTCAAACTCAATTCAATGTCTAATTTCACATATGCAAATAACCATTTTCACTGCCATTACCGACAACCAACAACCGGAGCAAATCGATGCGTATATGTGTGCGCGAGTGTGCTGCTATTTCCATATACTGGTGCTCGTATGTGTGTAGTGGTATGAAAATGGGGTTGTGTGTCAACCGAAACAGTTGTTATGGCAGCTGGCAAGTTGTGCACCGGCTTGCCGGCAACTCCATAAATCTTTAAAAGTCCTATACAAACATTAAACCTTTGATCGCAATCAATTTGTTGCGGATTTTGGGCAACATTTTCGGCTTTAAAGTGCTTGCTGCGCATAAAACAAATATTTTTTCGCTTTGTTTTTTGCAATTTCATTCGAAAATTGCTTTCGTTTAATGCTCGGCAGCACCGTTTATGGGGATTTGTAGTTGCCACTTTTTGCAAAGCGACAACGAAAAAATACAAATAAAAGACAATAACAATTTTTATCGGCTTTGTTTCAATTTTTCCCAAATTTTCAACTTTTCTCCATGATTTCGGCAATTTGTGCCTCTAAAATGGCTGCGGCCCAAAATTGACTAAGTGCTGCCAAAACGCACATTTCATTCAACTGTTATCTCTCTCCTACACTCCACTCTCCTCTTGCTGATCTAAGGCTGAGGCTGCGACTGTTGCGCTCGGGTTTACATGACCCACCAAAGTAACGGGCAAATCGATTTATTTAGAATTTTTGCGCGCATTCTTTTTGTGCTTTTTCCATTGTGTTTTGCCTGTGGCCCACATCTGTTTATTGCAATTTGGCAGGGAAAGGGATTATATGAATGACGGTTAGTTAGAGCTAAAAAAGTTTCCGCTTTTACATATGTAAATCTGTATATATAGTTGCACAAGGCAACAAAAGACGCAACAAAAACACACATATGGGGGCTAAAAGTGGTGGTGGTAGGCATATAACGCTTTCATTGAATTCATAAGCAACCTTATATACCATTTATAAGTATACACAAGTATCCGGTAGCGAGGTCATACAAACATATATGCGAACAATTATTAAAGCTATGCGCATTTATATTAAATCCGAAGCAGCATGAATAAAGTATGAATTCCCTCAAAACTTTAATTAGGTTCATCATTTACAATTGGAAGATTGAAAAATATATGAAAAATTTAGACGAACTTGGCTAGCTTAGATAGCTTACTTAGTAGTAGTTTATCATATAATATAATTTCCCCCTCTTTTCAGAATTTACACATTTTTACATTATTACAAATTATTTTTCAATTGCCAGATGAGATGCTATCAATCAAGAAAGCAAAAAAGCTGTTCTTGCACGAAGCAATTCCAAGCAAACTATAACACTAGAATAACATCCAACAATATCTCAAATTCTTTATTAAGTAGAAAAAAAAAAAAATATCACATTATAGACTTAAATAGCGTACAATTCACAGAATATGGTATATAAACCTTAATTCTACAACATTTTTCTTTTTGTTATTACAGATTTTATTTATTCTATAAAAGGTATTTCAGAGGAAAGTACTACTATATAAAACCCTCTGCTATAAATCTTACAAACTAGTTTGTATTGTTCGACTAAATGGTGAAAATACTAAATTATTATGGATGTAGATTAGATACTAACATACTGTCAGAGAAAGCACAACGTATCACGAATCTGTCAGTCAATACTTGAATTTGTTCTGATATCAGTTTGATGTTAGAATGATTATGAAGTCTTATGGTAGAGAAATCCCAAGAAAGACCAAGCATAATTTTAAGGATTTTATTTTGACTTATTTGCAGTTTTTTTAAATGTGACGCAGCGGCTGTGCCCCATGCAGGGCAAGCATATAAAATTATGGATTGGAAAACTGTTTTATAGATTACTAATTTATCCGACAATAAATTCTGAGTGGTACAAAATCTTTTTGTACCAGCTGACTTTCAAGAAATTAGGAACACCAACCGCCTTCACCACGGTAATGCTGGCTCTCATACATCTCCTAAATCAACTACAATTTTGAGCACTCAAAACATTGATTTGATGAGTAAAGCACCATAATATCCTGACTTGGCGTCGAACGCCTTGTGCTTATTTCAGAACGAATAAAAAAAACTAAGGAGTTAACGTTTTGTGACAACTGAAAAGGAGGTTGATGACTTTAGAACGCATTTTTTGGGGATACTTCAATCTAGGTGTCAAAAGTGCTTTGAAAATCGGTTCCAACGCATGTTAAAGCGTATAGATTTTAATAAAGAATATTGTAAACCGTCCCACCAAATTTTGCACGAATCATTTAAACTATATAAACTGATAAAATTATTTCTAGATGGGTACTTTTTTTTTACATTCGTTTCAAATCTGATCTCCTTATCTCATTTAGTGTGTATTTGTAGGCTGCTTGTTAACGACGCCAAAAAATTTTTCTTGCGATTTTCTTTCTAAAACAAATAAATCTTTCGAAAACGACGCCGAATAGAGATCGCAAAAGGGATTCTTGATAACCCAGTTGAGACCCCACTAAATTTACTAAACCTATTTTTCGTGATGACGAGACGAAGGTTTGGCAATAAGCCTTCTGAAATAGGTGAAAACGACCTGTCAAAAAATTCCTGGTCATACTTGATAAGTATACAATACTTATTACTTGATAAGTATACAATACTTATAACAATAAGATTCTTGTTGAAGAAAGTACAAATTTTTAACTTTTTTTTTCTTAGTCGGTGTCACGTCATTAATTCAATCGTTAGAAAGCAAGAAAAATCCGGGGTACCATATAAATGTTGTGCTATTAGATTTAATATATAAAAATGATTCGATCCGAACCAAGGATCATGTAAGTAATTGCTATTTTTTGTTTTACTTGAACAAAAAGCATTACAACTATCTCCAAATACACTACCCAGTATCAAAACAAGTCTTCGGACAACCTCTTCTACCTAGTGCTGAACTGCGCATGCCAAAATCTCCAAATCAATTAGAAAATAAATATTCTACTCCGAAACGTGTTCTATTTTATCACGATGAAATACAGTCAAACCTGGATAAGTGAGAACTGAGAAAACTCTATAAGTGAGAGTAATAGTTAGGACCCGTCATTTTAAGCTTTCCAAAACTTCTATTAGTGAGAAACAAAAACCTCTGTAAGAGAGAATCGTTTTTGCCTCATAGACCTCCGTAAGTGAGACTGCTACTTATCTGGTCTCTATAAGCGAGAGACGAACTTTATTTACAAGTTTAACATCTGCAATTTTATGACTCATTATCATATCATACTTTTGTGAAACTTCCGACCATTGTTTATTCATTTTTATTTCCGCGAAATAGAATAGGCACAATATTCTATTTCGTGGAACTAAAAATTTTGTTACTCTATGGCATTATTTTCGAATGGACACGTGTGCCTGTTTACCGTCCTGTTTGTTGGACTTACTCAGTTTAAGTTGTCAATTGCGAAGGAAAGTTCTGCTCTGCATCATGTCAAAAGTTGTGGATATCATGCATATAATTTTATTATATTATATATATACACATTTACTACATTCATACTTTCTGTGACTTGTTATTGCTGCGTACCTCTATAAGTGAGAAACACTACACACGTACGTGCATTAACAAGAAACTCGGGTTAGTGGGAAACCTCTTTAAGCGAGAATAAGATTGTGCTCCCTTGAACTCTCGCTTATACAGGTTTGACTGTATTTGAAGATAGAAAACACTAAAAGATATCCACAACTAAGTCAATTGAGAGAAACTTATAACTTAAAAGAAACACTGAATGATCACAAAACCCTCGCCTGGAACTTTTTTGTGAACGTTGTTCAGAATTTTCTCATGGAATCATGCTTCTTAAATTTACAAAGACTTAGTAAGTGAAATTATAATGTCTTATAAACTTTGGGGCGAAATATTTATGTGCTTAAAAATACATCTGATGGTATTCCATCTGAATTTCTATCCGGCACATTTTGGTGCTGTGAGTGACGAAAAAAGCTAGAGGTTATATCAGCACATTTCCTTGAAGAAGGAAGTCTATCGAAGGAAATGAAGTGCAGGAATGCTAGCAGATTTTGGTTAGAGGCTTTAAAAGACCCTTCAGAAGTCAAATATTCCCGAAATAAAGAGTTTTTTCTATTATTTCTAATTTTTTCTATTATTTCTAATTTTTTCTGAATGTAGCTGACGTTGGTGATTTTTACGAAAATATATGTTTTAATGTCACAGAAAAACCTGAACCTGTCAAGTTTTTGTCATTCCGATATTATTACTTTAGGAACCTTAATACATTTAATATTGATATGAGTTTTCAAGTGTTCAAATTTTGTTAACCAGTGTTATATTTGGTTAATTATCAGTAATTCTGGCTAATGTTTGAAACGCGATCACAGAGTTATTAGAGTTAAAAATTTAAAGAAATTTAAACTTTTCCCTTAAAGGAAAGACAAGCATTTGGTTGGTTGATTTACATACACGAGTTTGAAGCCCAAAAATAATATTTTTAAATATTTCCTTTTTTATTCAATTCACGCCTTTGTTATTTTCTCATTCCTTAAAGACAACACTTTCTCTACAAATGTGCATAACATTCAAGTAAGGTCAGGTTATATATAGCATACATTGTGGATATACTCTAATTCCATTTATGCTCGCGATTCCCTCGCTTTGGCAAATTTTTGGCTCTAGCAGCTGTCAGCACATGTTCTGGCGTTTGCTTTCACTTTTTTTGTACTTACATTTTGCCCGTTTTCGCTTGTTAGGCTTGGCATATACAAGTATACCTTAAAACAGCAAAACAAATCCTAATATTTGGTTGCCTATGACCTAGAATTTTTGAATTTGCAAGCAAGAAAATTCTTGTAGTAAGCGCAAGTGGAAGTAGGATATACGAGTATGTAATGATTCCTTATTTTATAATTTTATTGTAAATTGTAAAGTAGAAATGGTTACTATGAAGAAAAGAAGAAACTAGAGAAGAAAATAAAGAGAGAAAAATAAAATGGAGTGAAAAGAAGAGCGAATATAAAGGATGAGAGCATTTGGTACAAAAATTCATGCTAAAATAAAACTTTGTAACACTCCATTATATGTATGATTTGCAAATTAGAAATATACAAACCAAAAAATGGTAAAAATATCTCTGATTTCCGTAAGTAGTTATCAAACTCAAAACTTCTTCTAATATTAATTAAATTATTTTTGTAATGCAATATTTGCAACCCTATTCCCATAACTACTAAAATCAGATAGCACCTTACAAATTATTGAATATTTCTAACATATGCGTGTATAGAATATTTGTGGTAAATATAAATATTTCTCTAACGTGGTCACAGTTTTCCACCCCCTTTATCGTTTTGCAACAAAATGTACCTCGGGTTGTACATTGTTCATTGTCTACACATTGCAAACACTAATTTTACACTCATCCACTGTTTCCATCTTGACTTACAACTAATTGACCGGTTTTGTGGTATTTAATAAACAACAGCTTCTAATTATTTTAAATAAATATATACACATACTCATATACATAAATATTAGCTCATATGTAACAGTTGTTATTACTATTGCAACGACAATTTATGTATGCATATATACATATAAAACGAATAAAATATAGAATGCCATTGGAAATATATCACATATACCGATATGTAGGTAGGTGTTAGTGCAATAAACTTGCAAAATTACTATAAGCGCTTGGAATTTGGAATGCCATTACTTTCGATTTAACCATTCATGGTGTTGCAAGAAATATGCACAAAATGAAAATGAAAGCTGAGACTCTTTTCCACATCTTTCTACCTCTTATATTCTTATCTTATCAGAAACAATTCCGAAGAAGAAGTCATCAGACTGGCCTGTCTGAAAAAAGGTCTAGTTCCTAACAGAATTTAATGAATTGAAGGGTTTAAACAGAATGTATATAAATTATTCAAAGATTTTATACTTTAGTCAGAAGAAGTTAATAGCAATTTTATGACATCAGTTACAAATTTTTACAGCTTCAAAAACATTTTAGCTTCTCCGTGGGTATTTTCAAACTGATGCCGAATCCTTTTGTAAAGATTCATCCTTTATTAGATAAACGAACGAAAAGGTTATAAGCACTGAAAAAAATCAGTTTTTCGAAGAATCTGTATTCAATATAACGACATTGTACGAAGAATTTTGAGAAATAAGCAAAAAAAAATTACTAGTGCCACGACAGTACCGATTCTACCGAAAAGTTCGATTTTTGAAAGTTTCAAAATTCAGTTTTTCATAGAATTTTCATAGGCATGTCACACAGGCCTCGAGATATCTTGCCCATCGTAACGAGACTTTTTGAAAAACATTATATTGTGATAATCGCGTTTAAAGTTTTGTCACGAACTTGGGAGCACATGAAAGGAAAGCGATTTTGACAACTGTAACTATAGCTTTTGCGCTCATATCTTTATGAAATTTAGAAAAATTTATCTCAAAAAGAAATGTGTGCTTTGAGAAAACGCAATAAAAAAGTGACAAATGTAAATGAAGTAGCTACAAAATTTTTTCAAGTCGATGATTTGATGATATATCGATTTCAATAATAACTGCTTTCTTTTATTTATAATTTATTTTGATTTTTATTTTTTCATTAAGTCACACAGCTTTTGCATACCATTTGGAGATTTTTAAACTACAAAAAGGATACTTTTCAAGCTATGAATATTACAAATTGGGATCATTTAAAAATTTAACAAGCCAAAAATTACAGTCACTAAAGTTTTTCTTCGGAATTTATATGGATGCATTTACATTATTCAAAGCCTTTGTGCTACCCATGGAAAAGAGCAGATAAAAAAAGTTTATTTATACATACATATACCGACATACACATACTAGACGTTATTATGTACTTCCGCTATAGTTGAAAATCACCTTGAGAATCACTTCAATACCGTTAAAGAAGTCCACTGAATATCGGACCACAACTGAACTGAGAATGTCCGCACTAATTGTCGTTAAGATAGCTAAAGACAATTTTCTACATCTGGGTTGGCAACTTCAATTATTTTTTTCAACCATTTTGATAAAATAAATTGATTAATACGATTAGCTCCACAGGATTTGAACAGATTTTTATGGACGAAATTACTAAGAAATCTGTTGCATAATAATCGAGTTACCGGTTATTATTTTTATGAACTTATATTGCATGATCACTGCAGTTATTTAAACAAAAAATTTAACTTCATATGGTCGAAAATAACCAAGAGTACAGTATTGGTTCTTCTCAGAAGACCACTGAAAAGTTTTACCGAATAAGTCTCGGTTTGAATATATCCCAATTGTTTTTCATTTACATATTTGATGCGGTGGATCAAGACAAAATGTGAGGTTATTGTAGGTTAAATTGATTCTGACAGGGATCTTGCTTGGACAGCTCAGAACGCGAGTTCGTTGTTGTCTTAAATTTAGTCACAAACAAGGTCAAATTTCGAAAAGCGCTTTGCGTCTATCACACATTTTTTGAGGCGGCCAATGTCTGTTTTGGCTATGTCTTTTTATTCGCCGAAAATGTGAATGCTGACATCTTTTAGCCTCGGTCTAGCAAACGAAGGCAGGAAAGAGGAAGAGATAATGCCTGATTGCTTCAACCACATCTTCTTCCATACAGCTTTCATCTGACATGTTTCTAGGCTTAAATCATGAATGTCTATTGGCCGGTGTCCAGTAAGAACTCTTATGATTACGTTAAGATGAACTTTGTTAAAGACATGTAGTTCAGTAGAACTCCTGAAGGATATCAATGCCTTCTAAGAGCACAAGAGAAATCCAACTTGTATACAAAAATATAGATAGATATCTTTCATGACAATATTTAATTAATTATTTTTCTCGAATAACGTAATTGCATAACTCGGAATATAAATTTTAAGCATAACTTCTATGGATCTTTATTTAAACCTCAAGTGATAACCTATAAATTGATTACGCTATGTAGCAAAAGCTTAGGACAAAAACACGAAGTTAGGCAATAGCTCCACTGAATTATTCCTACAAGTATTTGTTTAAGCAATATTACATATTCAAGTTTTTGCCAATAACTTACAATATAAATATATATTTATTTATATCCACACAGGAATGCATATTAAACATACATACACACATATGTTACATTTGCATATTCACCTATGCTTTCGCAAGTACTTACACATGTCCTGCCATAGCATTCATGCAACTTGTATTGCCCGGCACAGCATGTTGCACATGTTTAATGACACTTGTAATAATTTAATTGAATTAAAATATTTAAACTGCCGACAGCAAACGCTGCCACGTCGGGTCAGTGGCCAGGCAATTGAAGGTGGCGCTTAAACAGTTTAATTGAGCAGAAAAGTTCAAATATGAAAGACAAACGCACACAAGCACAGGTGTATAAAACAGGTAGCATATCAATATATAAATGTGGTTCTGTTGAGTTGATGGCAATAATCATTGGCGTGTGAAGAAGTTGAAAATTCTCTTATAAATTCATACACTATATATACATATACGTAATCATTTAGCATAGCAGTACATTTATGTGCCATGTTAGACAGCTCGCTCTACTAAATGCCATATAAATTTATGACATTTTTCCGGGCTTCCACCGGCAGTTTGAGCGAACATTTGTCTGCATTTGAATATTCATTTGACAAATGCAAATGCGACAACATAAAACCGTATGTAATGCGCTGGCGGAGAGCAATCCGATGGCGAAGCATAAGCGGAGCGCACGTAGTCAACATATTTTGGACGCATATGTGGCATAAATACGCTCGTATTATAATGGCAATATGCAGGAGTCAATGTGTACATGTAATTGACTTGCCAAGCATATGATTAATATGGCATGAGGGAAATATGGCATATAGTTTAAAAATTTTCGATGCAAGAAAAGACGTTAACTACGGTAGTGCCGAAGCCATAATACCCTACACAAGCGAATTTTTATAGTAGTAAAGGGTATAAAAAGAATTTTTCTTAATTTTAATCGATCAGTTTGTATGACAGCTATATGCTATAGTAGCCCGATTAAAAAAAAAATAAATATTCCGAGAATGTACCGTTGTTTCGGAAACTTACACATATCAAATTTTGTGAAGATAAAATCAAATAAAAAAGTTTTGCATACAAGAACTTGATTTTTTTTGTTCAATTTGTATGGCAGCTATATGATATAGTAGTCCGATCTGAAAAATTTCTTCAAAAATTATTCAGTTGCCTCGGATAGTTATACACGCACAATTTTGTGAAGATATCTCATCAAATAAAAAAGTATTCAATGCAACCACTGGATGTACGATTTCGATCGTTCTGTTTGTACGACAGCTGTGTTTAATTGTGGTCCGATTTGACAACTTTATTCGGAGTTATTAGCGCTGTATTGGACTATGTACAGTACCAAATTTCATGAAGATACCTTACAAAATAAAAAAGTTTCCCCTGCAGCTATATGATATAGTAGTCCGATCGAAAATTTCTTTGGATATTATATCTTTGATTTAGGTAATAATTCAGGCCAAGTTATGGAGAGATATCTATTTTAATAAAAATTTTACTCATACAAGGACTTGTTTCTAATCCATCAGATAGTATGAAAGCTATATCTTATAGTAGTCCAATTCCTGCCATTCCGACAAATTAGCAACAACTTAAGGAGAGAAAATATGGGAGACAAATTTCAAAACGATATCTCAAAAACTGAGGGACTAGTTCGGGAATAAACAGACAAACAGTCGGAAAGCCGGATTTGGCTAAATCGACTCAATTCCAAACGCATCATTAATATATATATTTTTTTTTTCATCCTAGATTTAATATGCCCAGTTCATGGTATAAGAAATAATTTTAAAAAAATTCAAAGACATGAAAATCCCCGCAACTGCCACGAAAGTGCTTATAAATATGTGAAATTACCACAAAATGAGGAAATACACTAAAAAGGAAGCTGCCAAAATTTCGCGCAGACAAATCATAAAGCTAAATGCCGCTTTCGGCAAGTTGACTGCTCTGTGAATGCGAACTCGGCAGCGCTTTGAAGAAAATTTCCACTTCCTCTTGCTTGCTTTGCTCAGGCCACACACTATTGCTTTTGATTACAACCAACCACCAACCACCAGCTTGATGCTGGTTTTAACTCAATACAAATATATAAACAAACACTCGCATATACCCATTCCATATACCAAATTCTTATTTGTTTCGCGTTGTCTCTTAGCAGTACTTTTCTTAAAAGCTAAACTTCTTTATCTTCATCACACTCACCATAATAACAATAACAATAATAATAAGCAAGTATAGTGAGTGGCATAATGGTGTGATAATAAGATTTTTATAACGCATTTTCATAACCGCTATGTCATTTCAAACAGGTTGCATAAAGGGGAGCGCGCATTAACCACACGAACACCTACACATACATATGTGTTTGGGGCTTATATAGGTAAATATAGGAGAAGGCTTATGTGTGATATATTTTCTAAAACTCATATGTGCACTAAAAATTGCATGCAGGCATATTATTATATGTAGTATTGCATGAAATGCCGTTATGGCTTATTTTAATGTACTTCTGTGAGCTACTTGAGCGGACACGGCGTATACGTAACTTTTTATAATGACAAAATAAAATTGCTTCACTTTTAGCGTGAATAAAATACACATGTGTAGGTGTAAAAGAATTTTTAACTTTTAGGGGTTCATAGTAATAAACTGAAATATCTTTCTTATAATTCATATTAAAATAATTTTCTGGTTAGACAATTTTAAACCTCGAGATGGAAAATAAATGGTTTTTACAGTTACAAACAAAAAAAACCAAAAATTTCAAGAAGTAAACAGAAGAAAATTTGAAATTAGTGTATGCTGCTACTTGAATAATAATGAGAAAATAAAATGTGAAAAGTGCTTAAATATATATATCTCGTTTGTGATCATATATCGATAGAATATAAGGTCTTGCAAAAAGAAATCCATTTCACGATTCATTTCAAAAGAAGTGCAGACCAAAAACCTGACTAAACTGTCAACATTAGTGAATGTAATGGTCCTTCATGAATAATGTGTGAATTTTCTTGCATCGGAATAGACTTTCTTTTATTTTCTTTATTTACTGCAACACTCAAATGAAAAAGAGCCTGATCTGAGAAGATGATTTACTTATAAAAATCATTATCTTTTTCAAGTTGTTCCAAGGTAAAGTCAGCAAATTCACAACGTTTGGGGTAGCGCAATGGCTCTACTTCTTAAATGAGAACAATTTTGTATGGATGTAAGCTCAAATCCTCTTTCAAAATCTGTCAGGTTGTGATTTGAGATAGTTCTTATTCCTGGCGTTGCTTGGAATAGACCACTTGAGACAAGAACAAATATTTTGATATTAAAATTAAATAATATATAAACTTTCCAAGATGAAAATGTAAACATTCATAAATACAATGAAAAATGTTAGAGATCATGACATTAAAAATAGCTAAAACGACTATTGGAAATTATATCATCCCTATAGGGCACAATAGACCTAAGGTCGCGGTGCAATCCTCATGTAATAATCATCCCTATTGGAAAATCTGATGTAAGTGAGATCGAATGGTGTAAGGAAGATGAGATTTTGTTTAAATAAAACTTTTCAGATACAATATCAAAATCTATCAACTTCTGAAGCTTATGGTTACTGGTGATAAAAAGTGGGTCATTTATGACAACCTCCGGTAAAAATGGTCGTGGTTGAAGCACGGTGAGTGCTGCCTTGTTCCCCATATCATTATAGAGACTGAATGCCTTTACAATGTCGAACAAAATTTAAAAAAAACACTGTTTTCAATGGCATAAATCGGTAATGTACCATGTTAGCTAAGGATGTTCTCATTCTCGTTGCTAGAAACATGTGTTGTTGGATTTCCTCAACCAAGATTATAAAGTCAACAAATGGCTTATACCCAGAATATAATTAAGATTACATTAATCTTACAAAACGATCAATAAGTACCTGTAAGGTTTTCAGTATTTTAAATTCAACCAGTTAAGACAACTGACTATTTTTACAACAAAATGTAGTTAATTCTTCAGAACGAAACATGAAGGAAGTGGGTGAAGTAGAAGTAAGTCGATTGAGGTCTCCATAAGAAACGGAATGCTTGTTTTGAAACTAGTAATAAATTTCTATGCAAGGAATTAACAACCCACAACAAATATGCTATACGAAGGAAAAGATCACTTAGTAAGAAAAGACTTAAAAAAAAAAAAAAAACTTTTTAATTATATAGCCTTTTGGATGGATATATGTACGTCAGTTTCAGAACAAAAATCGCAGAACCATGAACTAATAACTCGGCGAGCGTTCCTTTACAAAACGGATTATTTTTTATGAAACTCCCTTAACATTTCAGATATTATTGGATCAGTTGATCATTAAGGGCACAATAGTCGCAAGGTATAGAAGAGAGATTTCAAACACTTACCGAGCTGAAATCTAAAAATAAAATAAAAAGAAATTCGTTAATTATATTTTAAAATTATTAAAAGATAAATAAATATATATTATAGTAGCTTAAATATTATTCAAATTTGACTCATATCTTTATTATCCTTCTTAAAATATGCTCCTTTGAGTTAGAACAACGAGTCAATGCTTATTACAATTTTTTATACATTTTGTAAGAGCCTCGGCAGGTATGGCCTTCTGACTTTTATTAGCTTCACTGGACCCATAGCGCGTTACACGAAGCGAATTTTCAGGCAGAAAACAAAAAAAAAAAAAAAAATAGTCAATACCACATCTGGCGTATGTGTTTTAGGAGTAATTTATATCGACCGTTTGAACCTGTTGTATGAATTTATGAAAAACTACAACAAAGTCATCAAAGAAAGTAACGAAAATCATTTTAATTTTTTTTCTCGATTTTAACGTATTTTTTTCGATTTCGGCAAATTTTCGGAACGCCATGCGCTAGATTGGAAGATGCTCTCGACGTCATGTTCAGAAACCCACATCTGGTTACCAGTAACTATTCATATGATGAATGTAAGGTCCTCAACTCAGTCAACTGCTTCTATTAGACGACGGTTGTTCAAAAGATTCAGGACTTCTGGCACAAGTTAAAGATATTAACCCCCTTTATACCCAAAACATTAACCAAAATTTCTAGAGTCGATCCACTAGAGATCTTGAGATCCTCTGCTACCACTTGTAGGTCAGAACGGGGATTTTCACGCATTCTTGACAAAAATATCAAAAAAAAAAAAAACGCAAGTTAAATATCAAATTTCCTACAAACAATGTATCAGTCAAAAAAAAAAAAAAAAATAGTCGACGATGCAAAATAATTAAACTTTAGTGCAACTTGGGATGCGAAACCAACTATCCTACTCACTAAAATGTTGTACTGATGTATGTAACTCACCAATTACATAGAGCTTAAGGCGTAGGACATTTTACTGGAAATCTAAATATAGCTGAGGTAGTCGTCTAACGTAGAAAAAAGCAAAATAAAAAATGGGATTTCACAGAAAGCAAGAGAGCTCCACATGAAAACAAAAATAAAGATAAGAATGTAGAAAGAATAGCAAGTCCCTTTTAAGAAAACTGCATAAAAATTATGGCGAAACCATCCAGCAACCTACGAAATGTCCTGTGCAAAACATTACCCAAGTCAACGACCTACACACATCCTCCACTAGTATTTACTGTTATAATTGCTTTGTTTCGCCCACGCTCTCCATACACAAGTCATGGCGACATCAAAGTGTAACGGAAAGTGACGCGTGACGATCGAATATAAATCAATGTAATAAATACAAAAGCCGAGACGAGCTCATAAATAAAACGTTATGAAATTGACATGACAACAAAAAAAGAGAAGAACAAGGTAAGAACAAGAGAAAACTGAAAGAACTGGAAAAAATAAAAAATAAGCATGGTAAATACTGAAGATTTGTAGCGCAGGCATGTCAGTGTCGTCATAGCGTTTACTGTTTACTTCCTTCTATGGACAAATAGTTTTGCGAAGCTGAGAATCAGCACGAAGGGGCGACAAACTACAACAACAAGGCAAATGAATAAATGTGCATTTTGAAGGACATATAAATATAGTTGACACGCGCATACGCACATATTAAACATACCTGCTCCTCTCTCTCTCCCTCTTTCTGTTATATAAACTACACGCTCCCACGCCTAAATGTATGCAACATTCGTAAAAACAAATTGCACAAGCACTTCGTCCAGACAGACACACAGACGGCCAGCAGCAAGCAAGCAAAACAAATAAGCAAACAAACAAATCGAGACGAAGCGAGCATAACCGACACGGCGTTGATGTATTTGCCAGCAAATTGCATTGGCATTTCAATGTGCCGCTGTTAGCCAGCGGAGCGAGGCTAGGTTGACGGCGAAAGTACTGCGGCGTGGCAGATCGATTGAGGACCAACGCTCATTGCAGGAAGGTCGTTTGGTATTGCCAGCATGCGAAAGTGAATTGACGCTTTGAAGCAGGGCAATTGAAAATATTTCGTCATAAAGCGCCAAGTGAGGGTGAATTATCAACTTTTTTCTGTATTTTTTGTTTGTTTATTTTTATTTTTGGTATTTGTAATTCTCAGCGCTTTATTGGCTTATGTGTCTATAAATGCAATTATTACCATAGTAATGACACGTACCAGTCGCCTGTGAAGCAATGCATTGCACTCGCATTGTGCTCTCACACGTTTATATGTAGAGATGAATGTGTGCGTGCATGCTGGCGTGAGAAGGGTGTTGCAGCGTGTCTCTAGCGATTGCGACGGTATCAGAAATAATCGATTTTATAATTTTATGATTACATTTCTTTCGCAATGGTTAGATATCTTTTCTTAACTGCCTGGTGAGAGAATATGCTGAGGCGAGTCGTAGGTCTTAGAAAGCTGAGACATTTTTTTGTATATCTTAACTTCTAAAAATTTATTTTGATAGTGGAACAGTAAAAAATTTTAGTAGGAAAGGATTTCGGTTGTTTCGTTGAGAAACAAAAAATACAACATACTAAGAATAGACGCCTTGAAATATTTAGGGGTTTTATATAATCTCATAAAATTATAAGTTCTAACGAACGAGATCACAGCGTTGAGAATTGTTATTGCGTAAACTCATTTTTGTATGAAATCCAACAACAATCTTTTTTTTACATGAGTGTGAAAATATTTGATTTTATGCTTTTACGATGCGTTAAGACAAGTTGTGAGGCCGCTTCTTATATTTTATTGAACAATGCAAAATATAAAACATTAAGAACAACTTTCTAAATCAAATCAATAATTTAAGAAATGTATTATCATAAGTATATGTTCACCTACAATTAGAACAGTAGAAAGATATGTTGCTGAACTTAAACGTGGTCGTACAAGCCTTAAAGACGATGCACGTGAAGGGCGTCCAAAAAGCGCATCATCACTATAAATCATAGCCACAATACAGGATATGGTTTTGGAAGATCGTCGATTGACTGAGAGAAATTTAGTAGCAGCTCATCTTATTAGGTAGTGTGAGCCATATTTTAAGTGAAATTTCGGATTTAGAAAGCGGTGTGCACAATGTGTGCCAATTCATCACTATGGATGAGACTTTGGTCTATCACCAAGACTCTGAAACAAAACAAGAGGCTAAAAAGTGATGTGAACCTGGCTGTTCGGCTTCGAAACGAGTTCGTGTCCGGAAATCAGCGATGAAGGTTATGGCATCAGTTTTTCAGATACGAGAGAAATTTTGTTTATGGATTACTTGCAGACTGGTAAAATAATAAATTCTGAGTATTATTGCAACTTTTTGGCCCAGTTGAAGGAAAAGATTCGTGTTAAAAGACCCGGTTTGCCGAAGAAAAAAAATATTTTTCATCAAGGCAATGTACTATATTACAGGAGCATTTCGACAATGGCTACAATCCATGAATTAAATTCCGAATTGGTGGAGCATCCACCGTTTTCACCAGATGTTGCCGTCAGTGACTTCCATTTGTTTCCAAAACTAAAAAAAATTGATGCGTGGCAAGAGTTTTTCATCAAATTAAAACGTCATAACTGCTGTTAAAGCGTGTTTTGGGAATTGGTGTAGTATCGACCCGATTTTTCTCAAAACCACATACTATTAACATGCCACATACTAAAAACCAATCAAAAGAACTAAAGTCAGCCGGATGTTCGAAAATCCTTATATTCATTATATTGGAGTAAGGTCAAGTTTTGACTCAAATTTATCTATTTCAAACAAAAAGATACACTGTTGCACACACTCTCTCAATTTCACTGACATCTATGACTATGACTCACATATCGGCCGATAGTTCGAAAATCTTTTATTAGGTATATGGGGGATAAGAGAAGTATTAGTCCGATTTAACCCATTTTTGAAACTCAGACAAACCACTATCAAAGCAGAATTATCTCTGAATTTCAATTACATATCTAACACACTAACCGATATTTTCAATCAAAAGTCAGTTTTAATTACTGGAATACAAATATTCGGTACCTAGGGGATTGAAATTTCGGTTATAAGGTGGCACATACTAAAGACAATATTAGTGCAAAGTTTTTTCCGTTATATTAATTGCTTCTTGATTTGTGTTGTGGAAAATGAAAGGATCAAAAGGAATTTAAAATTCTCATTTCCCCATTTTCGTACTGTAGGATATAGGAATTTGAGGGGAATAATATGTAAAAAATTATTTTGAAACCTGTCGGTTAAGTTCCGAGATGTGGGATTACGCTTAAAAGTGGGCGGTTAGTTATTGATTTAGTGCGTAGTTTTTGACCGTAATGTTATATAGGGAATGAGTTGGGTTATACCCCGATTTCATTCCTTTTCACACTATATAATATTTATGCTTACTTAAAAGTACTTTTTTTTATTTTGGTTTCCTTTTTTGTGGGAACAGCCGTAAGTTTTTTCAAACACTTGATATCCAAGTAATATGGAATATAATGTATTAAATAATGGTATATTTTTTTAAAGAAGCTAGTAAGTTTTGAGCAAATATTTTTTGTAAAAGTAGTTCCAATATTCATATTTTCTTTACTGCATTTTACTGCGACATCCCTTTCAAAATATCAAATCTTCGCAGAAACTGTGGCTTTTTAAAAGTTAGTTTGCTTTCTAAAGGATAACATTAAGTCTAATAAGCCTTTATTAAAATAAATGGCAGATTACCATAAGATTCTTCAAAAAATGTTATATAAAATTTTCTCAAACAAATTTTCATATTATTAAAAATGTGTTAAAACGTAAGGTTAGAGTCTCTTTATAACATAAAGCAAGCTTCCCTGAAGGTAAAACTTCAAGGTATATTCTTTAGGTTTTCTCAGAGAACTTCGAGAGATTTTCGAAATTAAAATTTTTGTTTTTTTTTTCGAAATCTTTTGAAGGGAAGGGAATATGTTAATGTAAAGAAGAAATTATAAACAAAAAAGTATTCGTATTTCTAATCAAACTTCAAATTAAATTCTTTTTTTTATATTTATATTCATCATATGAAGTTCGTCGTTCTAAATTGAAACACATACATATATGTACATACATTTTTCCGAATTGTAGAAAATATACCACGTTTCTACTAATATAAATTTTTTACTTAGAATTTACGATCTTTCAAACACTGAAAGTCATTATGACCCGCGTTTTTCTGTAAAGACAACAAAAACAACAAACTAATTGAATTTAAAAACCATTAGTAATTTGTTTCCTAACCGCCTAATGCCGAAATAGACGCATTCAAAACCACGAGAATGATTCAAGTCCGCACACAAACACACTAATATAAAGAAAGAATGTGTGCGACAATAATTTAATAAAATGCTCGCACTCAAAATAGCAATGACATGCCGAAAATAATTCTATTGACTTACACCCACCTACCAATGCGCCCCAAACAAGTGTATAAGTACTTAGAGATATCTGTTGGTATGTGTGCAACGGTAACATATTGGTTGGTCATACCGTTATTGGGCGCATCATCTAGACGGCTAGACAGCTTGGCAAATTGTAACGGAAGTCGCTTAATTTCAGTTCATTTCAGTGCACTCAGCATTCATATCCGTCGCAAAGCGGCAAGCAGACACACCCACCAACATTAAAATAGATCCAAACTTACACACACCCACACCTACACACATGTGAACACAAACAGATTTGCACTTAGTTACCCATTATAAGCGTAGAACACATCCTTAACAGTCAACACCCGCATGGCGGCTTGTGTGAGTGCCCTTGAAGTGACGGCGCCGCCCGGTGTTGGGTGGTGTTTATTTGCCAACATCTTCACTTCCTCATTAATTTATTTACATTTTCGAGCAAAAAAAAAATGCGGAACAAGTAATGAAAATAGAAAAAAATAGAAAAAAAAGTGGTGGCACAAATAAAATACAACAAACAAATGTGAAGAAAGAAAACATGTGGCAGTTGAAGTGCCAATGTGGCACGTACGAGCGCGCACACGGTGGATATCCACTTGGATGGAATGCGGCGTATTCACGATAGCGGTGGCATGCCACGCGAGCAAGTGTGGCCGGGAAGCGGTACTAATGAAAGCAGAAATTACTTCCGCACATTGGCACGTTCGCCACGAAAATGAGAAGAAAATGTTCCGAATGAGGGCAAGGCGCTCGGCGAATGGTGTCAAAATAAAAATGTGTGAAGGAAGAATTCGCAAAATGAAAGGAGGAAGCAAAACAAGCTGAATTACAAACTCGCATACATACTCATATGCGTACATATGTATGTCAATAAAGGCAGCGAGCAGTTATGAATAACAAGCAACAGCTGAAGATGTCATTTGCCGTTTGCGGGTAACACATAAGTACATAGCCATACATTCATATGTATATGTGATACTGTGTTACTCATAGCAAGTGTTTGTTTGTATGTGTGTAGACGATAGCATGCGCCTGTCAATTCATCGCAAAATTATGTTTCAATAACTGTGCAAATATGCGCGCCCATACACACAAACGTACACACAGCCCAGCATGTCTTGTTTGACTATTTGCCGGTTTCAACGTGGCTGCGCGCTTCAAGCGATTTGTTGTGTGGTTTCTCTTTAAATCTGTACTTGGATGACAACACCATTGCAAAATTACATTTTTGTTAAATATTAGAAAAATATATCAAAGGAGAGCTAACTTAATTATAAATATGAATGGAATAGATATTAAGATCTCTGGCATTCAGTTTTACCTTAGGTGGTAAATATCGCGCAATATGTAACCTATGTATGTAAAAAATTAAAGTATATAATGACATAAAATGTAATTAGGTTCCTTAAAGTGATCAAAATCAATAACTGTATATAAATTTCGCCACTCCGGTTACTTAGATTGCAAGTAAAAGACATCCTCATAAACAAATTTGGTGAGGGCCCACATCTAGTTCGAGATTTAAAAACAAACCATCAACTTTTCAAATCTCGCTATATCCATTATTTTCACACTCACTTCAAAAAAAATCAAATATCTTACAATAATTGGTTTATATTAACTCATCACCGTCTTCAATATACGATATCACCCAAATACAATGTATGCACAGGGCATACTCTTTCGTCCTCTCTTACGATCAAAATTGGACGATGGCATGGCACCATTTATGTTAAATCAGATATGCATCCTCGAGTCTACTTGCCCAATATGAACCAAATTTGCTATTTTGACATTCTAATGTCACAGTGTGAAAATGGAAGCTATTGAACTGCAACCTACTTTTCATATTACATTACCTTAAATTCCATCCGACTCTTTTTTCACTACCCAGTCTCCAAATCAAATTAATATATATCGAAATAAAGCTTTGCAGAAATAATACCTTCAAAGTATGCCATCTCAATTGTAAAATTAACAAAATCAAATTACTGAATAGTAATTCAAGCCCTCAGATATCGAAAATGTGAACTCCGATGCCGGTAACTGGGCTATTACTTATTATTATTGCAGTCTCTTTCTGATAACTTTATGCAAGTATAACAAAAACAGATTGAATTTACAATTAGTTCCTAAATACTTCAAATTTTTTGCAATTTTAATGAAAAACTCTTCATGTTTTTCTAATAACAGTGTATCTTTGTTACAAAAAAGATAAAACCGGGTGAAAACCTGCCCACTCCCAAATATAACTAATATCAGAATTTTAGAACATCTATATCAGCCATACATCTCCCTACTTTTTTAAAGAAAAACACAGAAATTTCAAATTTGATAGAGAATGTTTTGAAGACTATCTTTTTCAAATTTTGGTCGCGACAAAGCCTTAGATTGTTCATCCGTTGGGTCCAATTTTCAATGACTCGTTCAATGATTTCGACTTGTAACTGCCGAATGATATGAATCGAAGTAAGATTGTCCATATAGCCCTTAGACTTTACATATCCCCACAGGGACAGGGACTAACCGAAGTGTTCTCTCAATAAATCCATTGATTAATGTGATGTGTAGAAAGTGGCGCCGTATTGTTGAAACCAAAAGTCGCCGATATCACAAGCTTCAATTTCAAGCATCAAATAGTCGGTTATCATGGCGCGATAACGGTCGCCATTGACGTTCTTACCGGCATCATTTTTGAAGAAGCATGGATCGCTGATTCCATCGGCCAACAGACCACACCAAACCGTTTATTTTTCTTGATGAAATAGCAGCTCTTGAACTTCAGGTTGCGGTTCGACCTAAATGCGTCAATTTTGCTTGCTCACTTACCCATTGAGCCAGAAATGCGTCTCATCGCTGAACAAAATGTGGCTCCAAAATGTCGGATCTTCTTAGAACTTTGAACTTTGCGAAGCGAAGTCGTATTTCACCGGCGTACATCCTTGCAAATTGCGGGAGTAATAAAATTTGGTTGCACCCGAACTTAGACCTTTCTTACTTGTTGTTACATATTTTCCTCAAAACCGCATTGATTTTACTTCATATACCGTTCACAAGAAACTTAGCGCCCCACTTATACTCTACTTTTTCCGTGGACGGTTAAGAGAGCAACTTCTCATCTTTTCCACCCGAGGTCTAAAATAATTACACAATTTTGCATGCATTCAATATGATAATAAAGCTATGTATGAAATGCATGTAACTACTGCTGTGAAACTATAATTTTTACGAACACACACACATGCGTACACGTGCCAACAGCGTCCCACAGTGCTTATAATTTTTGAACCATCAGCGCCATGAAAGCGCAAATTGCATAATGCGATGGCAATGGCAATACACGCTAAGCGACAGCATTTGAAATTTCCATTCTTTTCACTCATCACCTAAGCCCGCTCCCCCTCAACGCGATTTTTTCTACACGCCATTGTCATACGAGCAGTTGCTCAACAATGGCTGCTTGTCTCGTTGCCATTATAATTTCTGGCATTTTTTTCGCTCGACTTTATTATGTACTCATCCGCATTTACATACAAATATACTTTTAATGCTTTTATACACTTAACCTCATGCGAGCTTATGAAACATTCAAATAAATGTCAGGTCACAGCAGCCGCTAAGCGTCAACTGAGGGAGGCAAAGAAGGGCGTAAGGGGTTAAATACCCTGGAACCCAGGAACCTCGATTTACAGCAACACCAAACACTTTATACTTTACTTTATTTCTTTGTTGTTGTTGTTGTTGTTGTTGTTGTATGCATGTGTCTGCATTTGCACTTCCATTTACGCTCATAAAAATATTATAAAAGAATTCATGATTTTATTTTTGCAATTTTACAACTTCATAACTGTATTTTGCATACACGTACATGCACATTCATCCCCATAAGCAAACCAGTAAAGAGAGTCAACTTCGATTGCACCGAAGTTCTAATACCCTTCATATATGCAAAGGATTCCATTCAAGGATTGGATTTTGATCATTCAATTTGTATGGCAGATATAAGCTATATTGGTCCGATCAGAACCATTTGTTCGGAGATTATATCGCGGCCCTAAAAAATAATCCATCCCAAGCTTCGTCAGGATATCACGTCACATAAAAAAGTTCTCCATACAAGCACTTGTTTCCAATTGTTCAGTTTGTATGACAGCTAAATGCTGCAATGATCCGATATCGTCGATTCCGGCAAATAAGTAGCTTCTTGGGATGGAAATAATGCTAACAAATTTTCAGAACGATATCTCAAAACCTGAGGGACTAGTTCACTTATACTCCAATGGAATATATATCTTATATTTATATTATATTTTATATACATTCCTTTTCGGTTCTACAAACTTCGTACTACGAACTGGTTAGGGTATAAATACGATAGCATACAAGTACAGTTATTCACACATCAGACTCGCATACATATGCTCGTGCAGCGACTGCTAACACTGGCGCTTATAGGATTTCACCTTTAGTTACACTTCCGCTGTGATTTCATTTGATTTGCCTGTGCAAGTGGAGTGTTAAAGTGCAACGTGTTAAACTGTGGTACGCTGGTGCGACGCAAGCCGGTTGCAATGGTTGGTTTGGTTCTATTATGATTGTCTGTCTGCTGATGCTGGTTTGGTGTCTGAGTGCCACCAAAAGTACCAGCAGCATAGCAGGTGAATCCATTTTGAGCTTGCCGAAGTGTGTACTTGGTGATGTGGCAACAACAACAGCAGCAAAAAATGTGCCAAAGGTGCAGTTACACCCGTAAGACCTAGAGTTTTGCAGTCGAAGCTTTCGTTCCCTCTTTTTTTCGAGAAATTTTCGTTATGTTTGTTGCACTTCACATTTGGTTCATGCGACAAATGTAAAAAGCGAAAGCAAAAATGCTCAACGCAAATATATATGTAGCAATAAAAGCAACTGATTGTGTAGTAAAATCAGAAAAGATGAAATGAGATGTGTGAAAAGATGTAACGGTATCAGAAATGAAGAAAGTAGGGATCTGTAGTAAACATGGTTCCAAGGTAAGAAATGTAGCTCGGCGCTTTAAAAATTATAAGAATATTATTCCCCAAGTTCCAACAAATAGCAAAGATGTTATCGATATTGATTTTCCGATTATACAGATCTTTCATCACTTCGATAACATTTTTGAAGTACGATTGGCTGTTTTAGTTCGAAAGTGTCCATAGTCATAGGGCTTAGTCTCTTCTACGCAATTGCAGCATTCAACTTAATTGCGATCGATATCGATTTTCCAATTATACGGATCTTTCATCACTTCGATAACATATTTGAAGTACAATTTATCAGTTCGACAGAGACTTATTCAAAGGCATAGCTTTTTCGTTGCAACTACATTTCACAGAGTATAATCTATTCTGTGAGAACTTATAAATTATGTTGGATTGGGAGAAGTCGCTGAATGTGAACGAAATTCGAACTCCAATTATTGTAATTTTTCATTATTCTCATTATTTTTAAGTGGTCAGTAGGGTAATCTTTCTTTAATTTTTATTTTTTTTTTTTGCATCTTCTGTTCCCTTATACCTTTAGAATTAATTTAGAAACCCACTTTACCATTGGAAGATTTCGAAAAGGACCGAAAAATAATAATTAGGGATAAGACAAATTTTCAACCTTAATGTCCATCTTTGTAAGCTTTTTCAATGCCTCAAACTTTAATCGCGTTTTTCTCAAAACACACTTTTTTAAACTGGCGGATATGATTCCGATCGAACTACTCAACCGATTTGTTTTTTTTTTTTTTAATGTTCACAAAAATGTTTTTGAAATGTGTCCGGCAGTGAAAAAACGCATCTCATTCACCCTGCCATTTCTCTGACAGATGTCATCACAAAATTCCGAAAAAAAAAATTGTAGAATCAAAATTTCTATGAAAAAAAAAAATTACAAAAAACAGGCCAGATTACCCTACAGTGCCCTTAAAATAAAGTATCGTGACCTCAAGCACCACCACTTCCCGCAGAGCTTTGGCGAAAGAGAATCTTCATGGTCGCAATGTCTAAAAGCCTTCTCTCAAATCTGTAATCAGTTAGCTATCAAGTTTAACAGTCATACAAAACAGATTTTTGGTTTTTTTTTATGGTTTCCTCTAAAAAAAAATGTTGTAAATGACATATCTTCATACAATATCGCATTTTTCATCCAACATGTTGAAGTGTTCTGTATTAAGATCCTATAGTCCAATGCTGCAGCTTTACGTTCCAATTTCATTTCCATTTTAAAATATTATTCTCCATACACTTGGTTGGAGCTGTTGAGTCACATTCAATTTTCATTCTCAAAACATTAATTTACACTAGAAATTTTTGGATCTTCAGATATTTTATAAAAAATATATATTAAATATATTCACAAAAAAAGCGAATACATTTAAGTAACCAATCCATCTCCTTTACCAAACTCAATCAGCTGCTTTGGAAGCAGAAAAAAGTGCAGACAGAGAAAAAGAAATAGCAAAAGATATTACATAAAGAATGCTTTCTGTGCCAGATACAACTAAAAATACGACATAGAAGTGATACTCACATAAACTCACATGCTCTCGAACACCCCACAACACAGGCGTGGGTGGGGGTTGGCAGATATACATATGTATGTAAATCTACAAATAATAGACTCGAATGATGTGCCTGAATATGAATATAAATTGAATTTGTTGAATAGAGACGATGCAGTGGTGACTGTGTCATAGCCAGCAAAAAATAAGGCAAATATACAAAAAAAAAACAACTACGAATGAATAGGCAACAGCTGAAGAAAGCAGGAATCAGTGACGAGAAAATGAAAGAAACGTGCTGCTAAAAGATTTATGTATACAGGTATAGTACTCAGCTGTTGCGAATAGGAGCTTAATGGTAGACAGAATTATTGGTATGCAATTGCATATATTTTCATTGCTTGGTTATATAGTTTTTGTTCTCTTCGATCAAAAATATTCTGCATATGGAAATTGCAATAGGTTTGAAACTCAAATAATGTTTATTTTTGTCGAATCGGGAACCAATTTTTGACCGTTTTGAATATTTTGAAAGTAGAAATTGATCGTTCGAGGGAAACAGAATATAAATTTCAATAATAAGCATCAAAAACATGGGTATAGTTCACTGTAAATATGCAATGTAAGGCACCTTACACTTTCTCTTGGTCAATGGATAGTTCTACATACAAATGAGTCACATCAAAGCAAGAATAAAGTTTTGCCCATTATGTTGATCAATGTATGACTAATACACCGTGAGATCGGCCTCGAAATATTGTAAATAAGGTATTATCAAGCACATTGTAGAAAGGACTGAAGCCACCGTCAACTAACTGATTGGAAAATATCAAGAAACTACATAAATTAATAAGATAACAAAAAAGAATGTGACACATTTGCACGGTTCCTTCAAAATTGCAATTACACATATAAAATATTCTGTTACACCCGAACTTAACTGTTCCTTACTTGTTCATTTTCATTGTTTGTATTTGCTCTACCCCTCATTTTCACATCCATCTATTTGCAATATGCATATCCACATAAGGAGAGCAAATAGCATTTATATTCATTTGACCATGAAATATCGAATAAACTGGATTTCTTTCCAGTCTTTAGATATAAAAAATGTATAAGCATTTCACACATACATGGGGTATTCACAACCTGTATTAAATCGTAAAGTCGTAAAATTTTAAAGTTTTACACTTGTTTAAAAAAAATTTGTTGTTGGATTACAAACAAAAATGAGTTTACACATTTACAATTCGCAATACTATGTTTTCGAATCGTCATAACTTATAACTTTAAGAGACATGTGAAAACCCTAACAGTAAAAAATAAATTTCTTACGGTATAGCAACGCTTTTATTCAGCATTGAATCATTTCATAATATTATTTGCGACTCTTTAAGAAAAACTTTTAAAATTATTGCCGTCATCTGATTAAGTCCAAATACTTATTAATTCGAGTACTAGTACATACTAGTAATGTGGAGACAGAAAATATTTGGGTAATTAAATGCCGAGGGCAAACACAAAAATTCTAAAAGATATAGGTAATACTTGGCGCTCTATAATTGCCTTCCAGGATAACTTTTCAGATCTTAAATATTTAGTTTCTATTGGAAGATAATGAATGGTAATCTAATGAAATACTCAAGGAGCTGAAAATATTTTACGAATAATTTACTGAGATCTACCTAAAAAACTTTCAGAAAAATTATCAAATAGAAAGAAATTATCAAAGTATCGATTAATAAGATAATAACTGATACTTTAAACCTTTCAATTATTTCTTACAATAAACTAGAATTGAGCAATTACAATATTGAAACCATTTTTGTATTCAACTTAAACCTGGACTACCCGCTATGGACTAATTAAAACAGTATTTACATTAAAAGTCAGAATTTCGACAAGGATCTTAAATCAATTCTCATCATATCAGTTCCAACAGCAGAGGAATATCATGGGTTATTGTTCGAACTTTTCACGTAGGTCAAACTATGATAAAGATTTCTGATATTTATACAAATTTATACTTAAAAAAAATCATAATATTCACTTAATACTCATATTACTAAATCCCTTCTTAAGCTTCGCTGATTTTAAAATTTTAAAAGTGCACGACAAAAAATATTCGCATAAAATTTTAATAAGGAAATGAAAATATTTCTAAACATATCTTCATTTACTTCCAGGCTCGAATATTGCGAACCCAACTTACCCTGCAAATCCCCATGACTCTATGTATGCTTACGGCATAAATCCAGTTAGTAATATCCCTGAAGCAATCGCTGACCTGAAGTCTATAAGTGGTAAGTAAAGTAAAAATTTTAAAACATGTAAATTAAAGATATCTATATAAGGAGAAGAAATCGCGATATTATTCTTCTAAAAGTTATACATTTCGTAGGAGTTAATTTTCAGTCGTCCACTCTGAAGACCCTTCATGTATTTAAATGGGTTAAGGCGGTATATTTATGTCAGGTATATAATATTAACAAAAAATATTTCACTTTGCAAATTATCTGACTGTCTTTATGATAAAATGTGGTATCAGGTCATCTTCGATCAATTCAGCGCCAAATGTTTTAGCTGAGTGATAGAAATTATACTGAAAAGCTAAAATTTATCATGCATTTTGGTAACATGGATTTTGGTTTGTTTTTATTCAGCACAACATTTATAATTCTAGCATATATATAAATTCGATTTTGAGTCATTACTTGATCGATTTTATGAATGTAACCTGGTACCAGATTATTTATGACCAATTCAGCGCCTGTATTTTGAGCTGAATGAACTTTTTCTTATATAAAACATTGAATTATCCAATAAATGAAATATATAAATTTTTATGAATATTTCATCGCATATTCTTCCAGCTGAATAAGTATTTCTTGATGTAATAACTGTAATTTCAAAGCAATTACAGAATTCCTCTATAATTTATACTTTTAGTATCTATTAAGTAAATACATATTTCAGTTACTTATTCAGCGCATATTTTCCCAGCTGAATAAGTACTACTCGATGTATTATAGATAATAACAGAGTTCCTCTATATTTTTGTAATTCAGCCTAGTAATATTATGCAGATTTTAATGTGACTTTATTTTATATTATATGTTAGGTAAATAATAGAAAGATTTTGTGTTTAAGGGTAAGCTTATGCAGATTTTTAACACTACCTTAAGCTCCATACGATACTATTTCGTCATCCAGAAACAAATTATACCAATTTTCTATATTCAGATATTATTTATATATTCAGCGGCACTTTTTTGCGTTTAATAAATATTTTTTGATATACGGAAATATTTAAAATTACTCATATATTTTAGTCGCATATTCAGTGCATTTTCTGAGCTGAATAAGAACAATTCCACAAAATATCTATTACTTTATAACAAAAGCATTGTTTTTTTATAAATGTTATAATTTAGCTAACTCAGCACAAATATAGTAATATTTTTTAGATTTTATTATGACTTTAGTTTATTTTTTCATCATGTGGCGAAGTATGCGAGAATTTAAAAATTAAACTTTGGCTTATGTAAATTTTTAAAGTGGTCTTCTCTAAAATACAAATTTTTTATCCTGAAACAATCCCTGGTAACTTCCCTAATATAACATGGTGATAAACGACACAATAAATAAATTGCACCAATTTTCAATTCCACTTCAATCACAGAGTTTGGATTCACGAGCACCCAAATAACCGTAATATATGCCCTTTCATATCAAAAATATTCTTCTAAATAAATTGTCGTAGAGCAAAGGTTATACTTTGAGTCAAAATTACAAGAATGCTCGTACCTGAAAACGCACGAACTGACTTACTACCATACGTAAATAACTATATACATATATGCAACAAACAAGTACATATGTACTTGTAACGGACAAGGACGCTACGACAATATATCCGGTACAAGTCCAAATTCCGCCAACAAACAAGAGTTCACACACACACACACAAACGCTAACGGTTGTGGGCATTGAGTCCTACGCCACTGGGCTAGCCAAAAGTGGACTTGCCCACAAGTGGCCAGCACAAAATTTTTATGAATGTGTGTGGCTGTGTGCACTTGGAACTATGTGGCAATGTGAGAGGCTGCGTGCCAAACGGTATCTTTATCAAATTGCGCAGTAAACGGATATGTCGTTGTTAGAACTGTTATTGTTGTTGCTGTTGTTGATGCGTTTCAATTTTCAAAACACTAAGAGGAAACTTGTTGCAAACGAGCCACACTACATATAAATTAACTTAAACACATACATATATATACCCATATATAAACATGTATGTGTGTGCGGAGCACAATTGGTGTGTCCGGCAAAGTGAGGAACATTAACAAGATAACATCGTTCGTTGCCGCGTGCATGAGTATGTGGCAAGTTGAATGCTTTCATGTATGTGTGAGTCAAATAACAAGTGCATGTGTGTGTTTGTATTTGCGAGACCCAAGAAAAGGCCGTAGCATAAATAAAGTGAGAAGTCAACAACGCGAGTAAGCGGAAAGTGTTGAAAACGAGGAGGGGGAGGTAGGCATTTCAACCAAGTTACCCAAGTGGAGTGTAAAATCAGAGCATCAGGCGCCTAACTTTCAATTTGGTCAGTTTGCACGCGAGCGCTCGAAAAAGCCCTCCAAAGCAAAAGTGCCTGCGAAATCAATATGTCTATTCACACACACACACATCTACACATTTACCAACTAACTTGCATGTGGGTTTGTGTGGTGGTCGAAGACAGACAGACAAGGGCAAATGTGGAAGAAATTGAGCAAACAATTGGCGGGCATTCATAGCAAGTCAAGCTAATGCAGACGTGGGGGCGAGTGGCAATGCGAAGAAAACCAAAAAAAGCGCAAGAAAAAAATTGTAAAGATATTATATTTGCTCAGGAAGCTGCTGTCATTCGGGCCACTTAGACCAAAGAAAATGTGTGCTTGCAAGCTTGTGTGTGTGTGTGTGTAAACTTCGCTTTCTTCCGGGGCATTGTAGTAGCAGTAAAGTTTAAAAAAAGTTGAAAATAAAAAAAGAAACGCTGCGCCATTGATTATGTCGTCACTTTTATAATTTTTTGACATTTTCAATTTGGTTGATCTCTTTATTATTAGTGGACACGCACAATGAGTGTAGAAAGTAAAGACATGCGGGGATTAGCTGAATAAAATTGTACGAAAAATGTGCTGCATGTGGAGAAGATAATTGGTAGATTATATAAAGCTTTTATTTGTGATTTGCTCACTGATTAGTTATATGAGAAAAGTGAGATATGAGTTGATCACAGACCAATTCAGCGCATATTTTCTGAGCTGAATAGAAATGTGCTTTAGTTTACTGAGAAACTCAACAACGGCAACTAAATTTATTTAGAGAGAAGGTCATTCAGCATCTATTTTTATGAGCTAAATAGAAAATTCTTAGTTGACTGCGAGAATTAATAACGAGAACTAAGTTTCTTTACCGAGAAAGTGATTCAGCGTCTACTTTTGAATAAAAATATGCAGTTAAATTAACTGCGAAAATCAACAAGTAGAGCTAAATTTCTTTAAAAAGAAAGTGACTCAGCGCAGAATTTAAGGCTTTTGTTTTACTGTACATTTTATCGTACACACATATATTTAGCGCAAATTTAACAATATATTTTCTAATTCGTCAAACAGATTTCTTAGAAAAGAAATTTGTTTGCAAACAGTTACTTCAAATTTAGTTCAATACACTTAAGTATAATTCAGCAAATCAAAAGTAAATTCAGCTCGAAGTAAAAGGGCTCACAAACAAATCTCACAACAACATCTCCTTTAARTTAATTATTAATTTAAAGCTCTCTTTTAAAGTATTATGAGATATATTTACTTTAAATGGTTCAAACTTTGTTCTACATTTCTATTCAGCACACATTAGACTATAAAAATTAAAGCATTAATATCTAGAGTCTATAGAAACAACAATTTCGACTATTTTCTGTTAGTCTTTCGGAACTGATTTATGTCAATTGGGCATTTGCATTACTAAATTATGAATTATTATGAAATAATATAATTTTTAAATACTTTTAGTGCGAATAATAATTTTTAATTTTATTTGCTTAGCATAAAAAGTCTCACTTTCATTAACTACTGCTAAAATAGATACTCAAATTATATTCAACTCAATTGAACGCAATTCAGCTGAGCTGAATTCACAGTTAAAGTTCCACATTTGTGCGCGTCTGTATTAAACGCGTGTGGCATCAAATCTTTTACGTCGCAAGCAACACCATGACTGCGTTCTTTATGTTGAACCAGTCTTTCGCATGCTTATATTCCTTAAAAATCATTGCATAAGCAGTCAATTTCATTTTATTTCAAACATTCGCACATGTAACTTAGATATACATATGTATGTTTAAGTCTCATCACTGTGCCACCTATCGCTTTTCATCGATTTCGCTTGCAAGCTGAATAGCAAAAATATATTCACGTATGTAACAAGAGATTTTGGCTGGCTCAGTTGCTTAAATCTTATTTAGCTTAATCCAAGCAATTTCTGTTTTTATGCGCCACAATTTTAGTAGTGGTTGTCGTTGTTATTATTGCTTACAGCCCTTTCCATTGTTACTTTGTCAGCTCATAATTGCACGGCAACTGCCGCCAACAGTGTCTCTTGTTGGAGCACGAAAAAAAAAAATATTTTTTATAAGCGGAGTTATATAAAAAAGAATACCAAGAACACCAAAGAAGTTGCTTTCAACCTTTAGCAAGTTGACGTGAATGCGTCAAGAACGCGCACTGAAGTTGTAACTAAGGTTAGTTCAGTTCACTCAACACGATCAATACTTAATATACAACCATCCAACACAACCTAACCTTCAATCCATTCACTCTTCGACGTAAACATTTTCACAAAACTCCTTTCAATGAATATGGCATTTACGCACCTTGCCACAAAAAGCGCAACAATGGCTTATTCAGCGGCATTGAGTCGTCATTCATTCATTCAATTAAAGCTCTTCCCTCTTCATACACCACACAGAAACTTGAACTCATTCATACACTGCGACTCTTTTGATAAAGTATCTCTTATATAATTGAGTATTAACAGCTTTAAAAATATCATTCTCCATTATATTAACTTTTGTGTAACCTTAAAAGTGCAAAAGTGTACACAAAGTCATAATTCAGCAGTTGCAAGCACTTATTCAGCGGTCACATTGGGATTGCTTAATTTCAGTCAATTGAAGTGTAATGTGATTGCAGGATTAGAAGGTCATTTTGATGGCATAAAGCGGTTGAAAAGAAGCCATTTAACTGTAAACATAATTAGACGTGGTAAACTACGCTTCACATACAAGGGCTTGATTATAAGCTAAAGGTCGAATATTTTGAGAGCATCGTGGTAAGTTTTTGTAGTGAATCCATCCACAATCGTGTGCGACATTTGGAGATTTGTCCATCTTATGGAAGATTTTGCGTAAGGTTCTTGGTTTTCTAGCATCAAGTTTTATTTCCAAAAAGTTACGGTTTGATATGCCCTCGAGCAGAAGGAATCATTGGTCCACGCTTTCTAAAAATGAAGGCAACCATAATTTTAAGTCAATTGGGAACACTTTAGAGCCATAATTAACTACATTTTCGTAACTGAAATGAAGATTGTTGATGTAGACGACTTTTAGTTTGAATCAATGAAACAATCAATTTATCGAAGGAAACTTTTGGTGATTGATTGTCTCGCCTATGATGTGTCCGCCAAGATCCTCTGTTTACCAACCGCTGAGTTACTTTTTCTGGATTAATTTGAAGTCAATTGTCTACACTGAAAATCCAGAAACCATGGACGCTTGAGAAAATACTACTTCGTGCATTATTGCAGACACACGGTCCATATATCAACAAAAAGTTATTGAAAATTGGACCTCTGGAATTTATTCGAGATCGCCGTGGCGGCCACATACCCTAAACTATTTCTAAAACATAATGGCGAACCTTGTTCTAACAAGATCACATAAGCTCTGTCTACTTAGTTCGAAAAAATACATGTATGAGTCGGTTCAGTTAAAAGTCCTGTGATAATCTCGATAGAAGAAACTTAAGTTTTTCTCAGCACCAAAGTCACTAGTAAATACAGTATGCTTCATCGTGATCAACCTAAATTATTATACTTTTTTTAAAGGTTCCAGCCTCCTGAGACTTCAAGAATGTACTTTTTTTGAACAATATGGGTAGCTTAACGGCTTTGAGATATTGATTTTCATAGATTCTGCTATAAATAGAACAGATGGGACATACAATGAATACACCAAGAAATTAACTGTTTTTGAAAGAAATATGCGAAGGCTGCTCAACTAAAGCGATATGGTGACGAAAGTTTCTGACCCTAGCCAGTCTTCTAGCATGGTTCTTGAATACCAAAAGATTTCTGCATTATTTTTTTTTTTTTTCATATATTCACCCAATGCATCTCGACCTTCGCTAAATGAATAGAATCAGCAACTTCCTGCGTAATAAGCACTTCTGTAGTATTTGCAATTTTTTTTTTTATAATTCCATATATGTATGTCTACGTACTAATACTGGTTATGACCAATGCTAGGTGTTAGCACGTGAATATTACCACAGTATACCACTAATAACAGCAATGAATTTGCAACTTTATAGCCAGCAGCCGTAACATGACAACAAATCGTTAAATACAAAATTATCGATACAAGAGCATTTTGAACGAGATTACTCACATACATAGGTACATATATACATATGTGTATGTACGGTTTGAATGTTTGGGTACGAATGTTTTGCTAGCATTACGCAAAGGCAGTATTCATATTTATGTAATGCACTCATTTGGAAAATTTTGTTTACATAGACCAATGCTGCTTGCACCCACAAATATGTATTTGCTTACCATGAATTTACCTCCAGAAAGCAAGCAGAGCATTGGATGGTGTTGTGCAAGTACGTATGAGTGCACAGTTATCATGATGAGCGAATATTACAGGGTTGCCCGAGTTTTCTGATATTGTTTTTTTTTTACTTTTTTTTTAATTTTTAGAATGCTGAAAAAATTGCGAAAACAGGAGAGTAGAGTAGTAATTCGTTATTACGCCATTAATAATATGATTTTAAGCATTAATTATGTTGCTTTTCTTGATGTTGATATCACTGAAAACACAATATTTGTTGCCAGATCCTTAAAAAAAGGAACTCCTCAAGCGTATACCAGGAAGTAAAATCGAAAGAAAAATTCTATTATGTAGAACAATTTTTCGTTATTCCGTGATTGGACTTAGGAAATTCATTCGGACTTGTATACATTTACACAACTTCCTTTCTTCCTCTTTCTTCTTCGACCTATGCTTGCGTCATTAGGCTGAGTCCACAGTGGAACCATGAACAGAGCATAAGTTACAGAAAACCACAAGTGTTATAATTCATGATATCAATTCGTCTAATTTCTAAAGTTGTTGAAGAAGCAAAAAAAAAAAATCTCCAGTATTATAAAGCTTGTAGAATTAGATCAGACATCAGAGTTTTATGTGAGTCCAGAAAGTGCCGAAAGGTTGGTGTTGATTGCCGCGTTTTTTAGTACCAAAAGTAATATTGCTTTCAGCAAATTGCATTTCCGCCTAGCTATATGTTGTCTATCTAATACATGACCGATTACTTAACCGATTAGTACTTTGGCGGCATGGTCAACAATTTTTCGACATGTCAGTTGTCGAAACACTTTCATAAAAAGGATAGGTTCTAACTAAAGGAAAGCAACATTATCTTTCAGGTCAAGAACACTTCTCTTTAACCTGCAAGACTATTAATTCTATGTATAATGAATAGGCTAACAGCGAGTTGACTCCTAGCGGGCTCACTTTGTTAGGTTAATGGCAGCGTTATAAGCCTGGAGTTCGATTGGGATTGACGCAGTAATAACGAATATCTTAACGGATGCCAGCTCAATTTGCTGTTTGGATGAATATAAGAATCATATCAACGCCTCCTCCTCGAATATCCTGATTTTAACAGATCTTTTGACCATCCAAGGGAAATAGAAATAAAACACCTAGGCAAATTTGTTTCAGAGGTTTTTTGCGGGTATCTGATAGTTAATCACATACGTTTTTTTTTCGGTTGACTTCACGAAGAACTGTATATAAAAGTCTAAGTGTGATCCGCCACCATGCTGAGAGATCAGCCATTTTATTTAATCTAACCTAATCCAACAGGTAATGGTTTCTCAGTGCGTTGAGTTCTTTCAAAAAATGCTTGACGAGGTGATGAAACGTGAAAGTACGACCTCTGAAAATTTTCAACATTAAACGGGTTGGAATGCCTTCAGAGCTCTCAATCCCATCTAAAAAAAAGTTACAACTAAATTAGAAATATCATTAAATCCAACAGACTGTGTTTAAATGGATTGCGACTTACTGGGAAGCAGATCATTATCGATCTATCAAACATTTATTTCTGTGATACCACAGATTAGATCTATTTTCTTGCAAATGAGACTTCTATAAAATCAATACCTTAAAAATCCCTCAAATTTAAATTACTAAAACTTCACAGAAATATGGCAATCCAATTTAGTTCCACCACAAAGTAACAAGAAGCTCCCAGTAGCACATTCAAGCAATTGATAGCAATAAATATAAACCAAAACGATTCGATTCGAAAGCGCAAAACGATTATGAACAAATGTTTGTGATTTGATTTAGATGTCTGTGCGATGCAACACACGACTCCACCGAAGCCTACACAGCAGCACACCATCGTAGATGTGTACAGACATGTAATTGCAGTTATGCATGGCTAATACCTGTCGAATGGTATCAACACCTCCAGCAGTCAGCGGCAGGCAGGCAGGCTGCCACAACCACAAGCACAGAACTATGAGCAGGCCAGTAAGCATTTGTTATTGTTGCCGTTGCTATTGCCATTGAAAAATATCCAGTGGTCGCACAAATGAATGCTGCGCGTACCACAAGGATGCAAGGACAACAACAATACTAGTCAGCCGGTCAAATGCTAAAATCAACTAAAATGAAAGTAATGAAAATATTTTAGCACGAAATGATAGTCCAACAAATCGTGTTGCAACCACGTGCGCCGCCAATCCATACTACAACTACGGTCATATTCATGCACATACATACATGTCTATTTGAGTGAGGTAGTGGTGTGTGGCGCCTAAAAGCATGCTTCCCACAGCACCTCGAGCTGTCTGGGCCTGGCATGTTTCCCTATCAGGTTACCACGGGTGATAACTGAGTTGACTATTTCGTATAGTGATGCGGCGATCAACACCACTGCCAGCCGAGTAGGTTGCATGATTGTTGCTACATCAGCTGTGTGTGTGTGTGTGAGTGCCGCTGCTTTCGGCTGTCAATTATGCTTTATTTTTGACGGAATTCATGGGCATATGTATGTATTTCAGCTTGAATGCTGCGATGCCTGTGTGCGCTGCCATGCTACATTGGCTCAGCCAGTCATCCATCAACGGTTTTTTTTTTGTTTTGTGTGTTTTGTTTTGACTGATATGTGGCACGTTCCGCTGACTAGCCACTAGCAACTGGCTTTATTTTGCCACTACTCGCCAGAGATGATGGTTGATGGCGGCGCATGTTGGACCTGAATTGAATAAATTTTGTGTATTTTTTGTTGTTGGATGGCCGAGACACAGGTGAGTGGTGACACACATGTATATATATATATGTAGTCGGGTSTATAGCCGTCAAAATATTTATGTAGCTGCTGTTGCTGGCAATAAAGCAATTTGAAAAGCTCTAAAAATCGACTGATGCCGTGGTGTGAACGGTGTGTGTGTGTGTGCTAGATAGACGGTGTGCCGGTGAAAAGTCAAATCACCACAGAAAAATGCTGGTTAATGTGAAGAGATTCGTCGGATTTGTTCTGGGTGGCAGGTATTAAATGCGCACATTCAAATCCAGCCACACAATCGCACCCGGAATTTAGTTGGCCGGTTTTTCGATGTTACACCTCAATGGTTTTGTTTCTAAACGAAAATTCATGTACACAAAGCGCAATTAATTTCGTTCATTAGTTGCATAAATTCGAGTTGGAAAGTATTTACATATCCAGATAATAGTGTCATTGTAGAGTTTAAAGACAGAAGGTGAATTTTAGGTGGAATTTTGAGGTTGAAAAAAGTTGATGAAGTAGAAATTGATTAGTAATTATTTAAAGATATAGAAATTATTTAATTTTACTTTCGATTACGGAACTGAAAAGCAATAAATAACCAGGAAATTAAAAGTTTTTAGTAGAGCCCATTTGGTAACGAAGTCGACGCACAGAAATGGATAAGCCATAAATTCAAAATAAACTGAGCTAGTTTTATTTACTTGGAGATAATAAATCCCTAATGTTACTCTCCTCTCGCTCAATCGGTGGACGGGGTGTAGTACATAAAGCATATACTGAGTAGAAACCAAATATCGAGTATAGATAAGTGGTTACTCTATGAAACAGTTTTTAAGCTGCTCAGAATTTTAGCCTCCTTCAAAGAGGTTTGCATTCACTTCGTGAGCCAAGTGGCCAAACTGACTTTGAGCTGTGTTCAAAGTTTGTCATGGAGTGTATGACCTGTATGACTTGTATGAGTGCCCGGTCCAAGGTGATTCGCCGAAAACTGCTAAGGTGGTCACCGTTACTCTAATTTCATCCTATTAGTAGCAAATAGAACTTTCCGACGTCTTCTTTGATTCCAGAACTGGATCCATTGACCTCTAGTGAGCTTGGAAAGCGCTGAACAAAAACAGAACTTGTGTGACTGCGAGATACCAGAGTGAACCTTAAGAGGTTAAACGAACTACTAGCTCTTAAGAAAGCCAATATCGCCTCAATTGTAGGTAGAAAGGGGATATAAAATCATTTAACACTTTCTCCCTATTCCCCAGCTTTTTCCAGATTGAAATTAACATTTGTCGGTAGACAACCTTTTGGAAAACCTAGCGAAGTAGCTGTTAGTGGTATTGACCTCAATAAATATAAAGTCAACTGAAAATAATTCGTCGATCTAAGAGGCCCTACACTTGAAGGAACTTGAAGGAACTCAAAAGAGAAAAACCTGTTGAAGTGAGCTTCAGCGATTTTTAGCTCACACCTACGACCTAACTTTACTAAACATTGTAGAGTTCAGAAATATATGTCGCATAACTCCATTACAGTCTTAAATCCATATCAGTTAATCCGAATACTCGGCTCGATTAAAAATATCAGAATAAATCGAATGAGATCGCATATTTGTTATAAGGCTCACAACAGAATAACACACTTTTATGGCAAGGTGGAAACTTAATATTAAATTGAAGAAAATACTTTAACGAGTTTAAGTAAATATTACACGAAACAAAGATAATTCTCTTAGAATTAAGGAATTAATAGCTAACCAAAAAATATTATAATCGACGAGCAGACCATATTTAGTTCACACAAGACCTATTTTCAAGGACAGCAAAGACTCAGTGGGTGAAGATGACAAGATCAACGACAATACTATAATTAATATCCCATGGAATAGAGAGCTTTAGAGAAAGAGTAGTAAAGATGTAGGCTTTAATAGACTTAAACCTGAGGATCCCATCTACTAAAGCGATCGAATAAAGCATTTTTCTTATCTATTGCTATTTAAATACGTCTGATTAAGGAATGGGCTTTAGAAGTACGAGGTAAGGTAAGAGTAAGGTAAGAGTGCTCTGAATAAGGAATGGGCTTCAGAGTATAAGGAAAGAGGCAGGTATTATGGTACGACGTCTCATGCGAGTTTTCTATACACCTCCGTTAATGACAATAGCTTCGATAAAGTTAATTAAGCAATACTTGAAAATCGTCGCGTTGGCATCACAGAGATAGCAGAGGTTCTCAACATTTCATATAGATCAACTCATCATATTTTGGTTAATGTTTTGAACCTATTGGCAACGTCTAGATGAGGTCGCATAAAAAATGTTAAATAGTGTAGCTGAGGAACTGACATTCATTAAACGCATCGTTATTAAAGATACGACGTAGGTTTATTAAGAAGGCATCGAAATTATCGAACAATATATCGAATGGCACTTCAGAACGAACGTCAATGAATGGTAATAATATTCGAGGTATCATTTTACACTCTCTGCTTACCATAAATCAAGATCTTAAAGCTGAGAATTAAAAAAATAACAGAAAGAAATTGATGCAAAATGAATATTAACTCCCTCCAATATTGGAGTTAAGTGCATTCTGAAAATATTGTGAAAAATATGGACGGAACTTTCGAAAGAGAGAGTAGCAGAGAAATATAGTATAAGATAGTCCGACTTTCTATCCTATATAATGATTTCAGCGATGGTCCCGTATTTCGATCAAATATTTTACGTAGGATTTTTCTTTTGTTTGAAATTGGGTCAACACGTTACGCAATATCTTTCCATACAGCATTTTATTGAGGTTCGCGTAGCGTATAATGTCGCTAAAGGTCAGTTCCGCAACAAAAATTATTATAAAAGAGAAAGGGAAGAGCAATGTTAACTGAAGTCAATAATAGCGAGACTATTTTATAATTACGGCTAATTAAAGAGAGAATAGACTAAAATCGTTTAAACAGTTAATGAGCAAAACAAGAGAAATTGTTAGATGCAGGTTCGTTGATGCAAAATTCTTCCTATAAGTTAAAGGAGGCCACCCTTTAAACAAACTTTTTGCCTTAATATATAATTTGGTATCTAACAAAGGTATCTGAGGCCAACTTATCATCTAACTCGTTGGGAGCAAAAAAACAATTTTTAGTCATCTAGCTCAAGCTCTCTAGCAGTTTCTTTTCAACTAAAAAATGTCTTCATCCACGAAGTAGTTTCTGAGGCAAAGTAAAAACTGCATTTCATTGAGCATTATTAATGAATACGTTTATTGCACATAATTGACTTTATTCTCACGATTTTACCAATCGATTTATGCCATATGCTATTAATAACCAAAAAAAAACGTTCAGTACGAGAAAGCAGACGCTTTAATGGCTACAAAAGTGACTTTTTTGCACTCAGTTTTGAATAAAGTGCGATTTCGACATTATAAAGGGTGCAACTAAGAAATAAACTACAAAAAATAAGAATGGAATTGCATGGGTCATACGGTCTGGTCGCTTTTTTGTCGAGAGAAATTTATGCTTTTATTGTTTTTGTGAAAGGTGTTGCAACTATACGCCATTTTATTTTTTGTACCCGTTGTTGGAGCTTAACGCAACAAATTTTACGGCGGATTAAAGTTGGCACAACAGGATTAACAAGCTGTAAGCGGCAGGAGGGAAACGAGCTGTGTTTGCCACAATCGAGAAACGAGGCGGATAACAATTTGTATGCATATATGTAGACATTTACTCACTTGGCCTATAGTTGCCGCTCACATGTATGTATGTATCGGTAAATTGCYTTGTGTGTCGACAGTGCTGATCCAGCCAACATGTTCGACATTTTTGAGCGCATATCAGCATAGTTGCCGCAAATGCCGCTGGCGAAGGTATACAACTATACCTGAATGTATGTATGTATATATGTATGTGTATATGTGCGCATGCCAATGAGTGTGGCAAAGTAAGTAAAGAGATTTACAGCAGAATTATACGCACAAGCGTATCAACAACAACAACARAAACAACAGTATCAACAACATCAAAAACATCGACGTATTGGCTGCATGTCTGCACGCCTGTTTGACGAAGTAGTTAACATTTTTCGTTGGTGATTAAAAAGTTTGAACACAGTTTATTAAAATCAGATTAACATGACAGCCGCAATCCCGAGCGAGGCAGGAAAGTGTGGGGCGTAGCATTGTCAAATGGTAAAACGAGTATACTTCACTTAAAAACGAGTAGTTCATTAAAAAGTTCTAGGCGCCTCTAGGAACGCAACGCAGTGATGGCAGTGATTGCGGGCTAGTTGTTATTGTTGCTTTGGTTGCATGTCAGGGTGAAAATAGTGTTTCTTAATTCACATGTACGTACTCACAGCACAGCATGTGTTAGGAGACTAATTTGCATATGCGTTTGCGCTTGTAAATCTATTTTTCACCACTTGAGTTAAGGCCCAATTTGTTGTGTGCGGTTACACAGCCGCTGAGTTGCGCCGCGGGTCGTTTACATGTGTTTAGATGCGCCATTGCGCACATTAGTGAAATTATTTGTAAAAAAAAAAACTGGAATGGATGAGACACCCTAATCTTACTTCCTAGATTATTGGTGAGCAATAATTATTTAGATTTCTTTGCTCAGGAAATTGGTTGAAGAAACTGTTACTTGTTACTCTTATGTTAAAGAGATTTTCTTATCTTTAAAATTTAAACAGTTTATACATTTTTTTTTAACACCCAAAACCCACACACTAAAGTTGTAGTGGAAGATTTTGATACATAAACAAATTAAAAATAATAAAAACGTTCTGTCTTTTTGGGTATGCTAATCAAGTGAATCCTATCAGTACTGAGTGTGCTTTGCATCCAGAAAATTTTTTAATGTAATTTACACTTGCAGGCATTATTTGTAAAAATAAAATTTTGACTGAAAATTACGATCGTAACAGGTAGAGGGTTTGCTACTTTTTTTGCTCCCTAAGTCAATTTCATTTAAGTGCGAAATAATTCTATCACAACCTTAGAACCTGTCTTGTCGCGTTTTGAGATAATCTTTTGGTGTACAAATCATTCGAATTGAATACTCTTGCAGCTTACAACAATCAAACCCACGGAAATATCTTAAAATGTAAAACGTCAACAAGTGGATCGGAATCTAAGCAATTGTATATATACATACATATATATAACTCTAACATTGCATCATCACAAGATTTGTTATAAAAACGAAATTTTATTTTTTATATTTCCTAGGACAACAACCATAAAGTTCTACGTGGGTACCTGCTGACGACAGCCTTACCCCACGGTACTCAAAAGTACAACGGATCAAATCAAAGCGCTGATCAGCGCCCCGAAAATGCCAGGCATTTTCATTACCAATTGGCAGTGTGGAATGGACACACTAACCACCTTGGTAGAGTTCGAGGCCCATTTAAAAGCTCTGCCGCACTATGGGTTCAGCACTCGGTTGCAATGCAACTCCACATCGAAATGACAAAATGCCAATTCTACCCGCATTTGCGTATAAACCACAACCACCACGATACTCCCCGGGGGGCCAGTCCGCATGAGCAGGTTGGAGTTACCTCCAAGGGCTCCTGCTTCCCGGATCTATCACACAGGTGCCTCTGATGCAAAAATGCATTCAAAGGCCCTTGCCCCGTTAACAGGAAACCCAGACTCAGACAAAATCTGAARTCTGGATTATCCTCCACAAACCCAACATCCCGAATGTACTCATACGTCACTCCGTCATTGGGACAATTGTCCCAACGTTCTTGCCACCTACACCTAACCCTATCATCTAGAAGCCTCTTGCTCCCTAGATATCCCTCCCTCTCCACATCATCATCGGAGATCCAATCACACTGCGGCAAGGAACGCTCAAACCCCTTCTTAACCTGAAAGCAACAGCACGCTGCAAGACTATAGGGCAGGGGGCTGGAGTAGTATCGAACCGATTTTATTTTTAACTATTGTAATGACACACCAAACAAAAAATCTTCTTTGGATTTCGTCAGCCGGATGTTCAAAAATCCTACGAACAGTTATTTGGGGACTAATCAAGTTTTCACCCAGTTTTATCTATATATTTCGGACAAAAGTGTACTAAAGATACTGGGGTCTACATTTTCGGTACCTAGGGACTCCAACAGTCTTGGTTGGTTTTGAACAATTTCTTCCGAAAGGCATTATTCGTGCAAAGTTCTACACCATTATATTAATTGCTTCTTAATTTCTACAATGTAAAGTAGAAAAATCAAGTGATATAATAATTGTACTATATGGGAAGGAGGAGTGATTGTAGTCCGCTTTCGTCTATTTTCACATTGTGGCACAGGAATATGAGAATAATGCGTCGTATTCAATTTAGTTGAAATCGGTAGATCGGGTCGTGAGGTGTGGAATTTTATCAAAAAGTGGGCGATGCCCATTTTCAAAACGGCTCCCATAAAGCGGTCTTATACCACTTCAGGAGTAAAATATATCGAGATTGCATATATTGCGCTATTTTGTCAAAAAAAATGTCCATAAAAGGATATATTTTAATCGTTTACTTTGTGCTATAGTCATCCCATAAATGAACAACTTCTTGGGAAGAAAAGTTTGTCTGAAAAAATTCACATCAGTATCTTAAAAATGGCGAATAGTTCTCGTATATACGAATAAACGGTCATCACAAAATCGATTCAGCTTGTCAGACCGATCATATATCCAAAGTTTCCTTCTATAGCAAACAGATTTGGTTATAAATATAATTTTTTTTAAACCATTACTTGCAGTCACCTTTACACATAAGATAAGGGTTTAATATCCCAACCATGACTCGGGAAAAATCAATGCTCATTCCACGACAAAAATTTAGTAGAGATATTAAGCTACCAAAGGAAATTATTGCGTTTAAAAATTACCTCAATTAATATTTAATTTAATATGGAAATCTTGTGGCATGCATCGGAAAATAAAAAACGTTATAATTTGGAGGAAACTTTGAAAATAAATCAATAATAGTTACGTAAAAAATCTATTAAATCTCACAAAACTACCTGAAGCCAAGTTATCTTCGCTACTTCATTAAAACTGAAAACATTTGTTGTTTCAAAAACTCAAAGTGTTTCCACCTATACACGTATCACATTCACCGATTTTTGTATTTTGCAACTTAACTCCTCAAATAATAATCCCAACTTCCGCTAACGCGAAATATTCGCACGCATAAGATCTAAACTTCTCTCGTATGAAACAAAAAATATTTGTTAATCTCAATTAATGAGCGCCAGCCGTCAGCAATTCGCAAGCAAGCAATTTGGCTAACAAGTCTCGAGGCATACTAAAAAGTTATTTGCAACATACCTAGTTCATTTATTGTGTATGACATAAAAAAGTTTTCCATGCCACAAACAAGAACAACTACACACCGCGGCGCTACAAGCCAGCGTTGCAGGCAATTTTCTTAATTTTCATCATATCAAAGCACAAGTAATAAGCGCTATACAACCACTTGCCCCACACACACACCGGCGAGCAAGCGCGCGATAGCAAAGCCACAACAACACTTTTGCGGCAGTAAAACGCTTTTATGCGCTCAGTTGAATCTCAGCCACTTAGTCGTTGCAACTCCAGCACCGCTCTTACCAAATTTAGTCCCAGTTTGATGTCAACAACAACATTAACACCGACGTCATCAGCAACTTTGCGTGCTTTCAACTTGGTTGTCTACAATTTCAAGCAGCGGCGGAGAAGGAGCGGGTGGTTTTGTGCTAGCGCTCGCTGCTTTCATTGCAGTTTTAACTAATTTTTTAGTGGAAAACTTTTGCACTTACTTCCGCCACTTTTATGCTTTTGCCAGTACTCAAATTTACACTCAAACAATATGTGTGTATATGTATGTAAACACACACAGCAACACACTAACACAATCTTTTTGGTGTTTTCAACGTCGCTGCACTTTCACTATCAACGCTCGGTCGGCGAGTTAAGGCACTGGCTCTTGCTACACAGTCAAAACAACCGCACTTGGACGTCAAAAACAAATCGCATACGCACATGTAGATGCATATATATACAAATATACATTTTTGTATATATATAATATACATACATATATAGAGAGCTTCGTCTTAGGCGCTCCAAAAACTCCTCTTACAATCCTTCCATCCTTGCCACTTGCCTGTACACCAAACACCAGACACAAACAGAGCAGCAACAGGCTCCTATTACACACACTAACACATTCTTATATAAAAATAAGAAGAACGACAATTTCGATTGTGTCGAAGCTGTAATACCCTTCAATAACAAAAAAATCATTAAAGGAGCTTGATTTTGATCGGTGGATTTGTATGGCAGCTATAGCATAATAGTGAACCGATTTGAACCACTTCTTCGGAGATTGTACCGTTACTCGGGATAATGATCCATGCAGAATTTCTTGAAGATATCTTGTCAAATAAACAAGTTTCTCATACAAGAATTGGCGATTTTTCACTCAGTTAGTATGACAGCTATATATTAAAGTAATCTGATCTGAACCATTTCTTCGGAGATTGTACCGTCACCCGGGATAATAATTTCTGCAAAATTTCTGCCAGATATATTGTCAATTAAAGGAGTTTCTCACACAAAAACTTGATTGTGATCGGTCGCTTTGTATGTCAGCTATACGCTATAGTCGTCCGATTTGAACTGAATGTTCGTTAATTGTACCGTTGCTTGGGATAATAATCCATGACAAATTTCGTAAGGATATCTCGTCAAATAAAATAGTTTTTCAAACAAAGACTTATTTTGGATGGATCAGTTTGTATGGTAGCTATATGCTATAGTGGACCGATATCGGCAGTTCCTGAAAATCAACAGAGTTTTGGAGAGCAAAGTACCATTTCGCGCATTACTAAATCGGACTCAGCTCGTCACTGATCAAATATGTACATATGTTATATATAACTATATATAATATTTTTGCAGGATATCTATAAAAAAAATATATAAATTTGGTTTATTCAGGGTATAACAAACAACTCCTCATTTAGCACAAATAATATACATCCACGCAATGCCAACGGAGACCTTAGGAATTTTCGCCAACATTCCGCAACTTTCAACACTGTCCGTCGCAACGCTTGCCCCTATGCGCACGCCTCTCAGCACTTAATAAAATTTGGCCGAAAGTCTGCTGCTTGATTGTTGACTAGTTGGCTCACTGGCGCTATGCTGCCACCAACTCCAAGGACTCTGCCACACACAGCACTCTGACATACAGTATCTATATGTATATAAATGTACGTGTACTCCCAAAGTGATTTTCGTTGCATTGTCCTTTGTTGCTTGTTGCCATAAGTTGCGCGTTTAGTTTTATATCGCAACACAGACACACGTACATTGGCAACTACATATATATAAATAAATTTTTTGCACACCAACTTTTAGTTCACTTGCTTTTGCTGTTGTTGCTGCCACGCGTTCGCGCTTGTTGCCAGCGCATTGTGTTAATTTGCCAATATTAACATCAGCTGTGTTGCTCGCCATCGTTTGGGGGATATTAAAAATTAAAGTTTTCACAGAGATTTTAATGGGCGAGGATGATAATCAACACTTAATTTGGGGATCATTACACTTTTGTTCGTGCAGCGTAGAAGGAGAGTTGCAGTTAAATGTGTGGAATGTTGCAAGTAATTAAGTAAGCATCGATGTAATGATAGTGTGCAACAAGTGTTTTGGTTTGCTGGTGAGGAAAGTTGGCTAATTTATAATCGGTATTTGAAATGGAGCTGCATGAAGAAGTTATATTTCAGCGGCAAATAACGGGAGAGTTTAAAAAATAATATAACCAGTTTCCAACCAAATACATAAATTGATCTATTGTCCAATATATAGGTTGAGCTACTAAAACTTTGACCTCTACCATCCATATCATGTAAAACATACTCTCCTTCATCAATTTATTCTTCAAAAATGTATTCTTCAAAATTATGAAACATTTACAGCATTAAAGTAACGAGTTTTGAAAATCATTCTCACCTATTGGATCGAGATTGACAGGAATGCCACTATGGTTTCAATAACCGGATGGAAAAGATTCGCAGAAGCATGACGAGCGCATAAGTTGCAAGAAGTCCACTAACCTTACCGCCTTTAAGAGTGTTCACATTCACTAGTTATAGGGGTCTAACCAATATCGGTCTGTGCAATCAAATTAAAACTTGTCATCTAACAATTTTCAGAGATGTTTCACATGAGAAGAGATGAAATCTGAGTTAATAACATTTTTTCGGCCACACTTTTGTAAGATTGGCATTAAATGTCTTAACTTACGATGAATAATTTTTTTAACCAGTGGCCATTTATTTGAACCACGGTAAGAAGACTTAACCTCTGCGAATATTTCGAGTTTACAAGGAAATGTACAGCCTGTATATCACAAACCGAAAACAAGTGAAGTTCAGCTTGCGATCCTGCATGGTTCGGCACATCGGACCTCACATAAGTTGGGGGTACGCTAGTCAACCATCAGCAGTTGTACATTAAAATTTTTCTCTGTGCATTCTCTGATCTCTAGTGATCCTTTTCGCCTTCAGAAGGGTTTACTTTCCCTATATGATAATACAATGTGAAAATCCAATGAGCGTATACTTTTTTGGAGTTCTTGTTGTTGGGGACTAACGATAACGCGCCTTAGGTATCTTATTCTTAACCTTCCAAGCGAATTGGGTAAATATCAACCGCCTTTTTCAATACGAAAGAGCTTAAATAAGCCTATGGACTTCTTGTCTCAAGTCTCAAAGCCTAAGCTATCTTTATGGGGCTTATGAAGACAGTGTAGGCAAAAGACGCAAGATTACTATACTTATCATACACCATGGTATAATCGACAGTAAAAAGGAGACAAAAGCTCTCGTTGTTCGGATGATTTAGAAAAGTTAATATAATACAGGGCGCGATAAAAAGAACCATCTTGTACTTTTGGCACGCATGGAGAATATTCAGAAAAGGGTGATTTTATTCAAACCAACTTTGCCGCAGAAATTTAATTCATTCAAATTAATCAGAGACTATCTGAAAGTCCTAATACCTTGTATGGTGGAATTGTAAACTTTTCATGTGTTATCGAAAGCGTTTTAGGAATCGATACATGTGTAGAATAGGGCCTATGCTTGCTATTTCAGCGTTTGAATCGACCACAAATTGGCCAGCTCATTGGTTCAGGGAAGACATAAATATTTCTTTTTACAATAACAATCTTTCAAATGTCCCGAGGTAATGCTAGATAAAAATATAAGCTGTAGAGATCCATAAGTGTAGCTTATGACCACAAATTGTCTACTGGCTCTACTGAAGTCTCATTCGACCCATATTGACATGGCATGGCTAACGAAATAAACGCAATAAATCTCTGGAACAAGCTCACGATTTTAGACCATTGGAGTCGGTCAGTTTAGGACAATGCGACCAAGAAAAAAATGCACAAAAAAATCTATGTATCGAAATAGGAATGGAAATAAGAACAGAAGCGAGCTTCTCTGTACTTATTGTTATGAAGAAAATAGCTTCTAATTAAAGGACGTCCAGTAGACTTCTGTTTTAACTTGCAAGTTTGTAGCCTGTAAAAATCATCTGCAGACCAGCAACACAGGGCATACCACAAAGGATCATTTGAGGTACTGTTGATGAAGGAGAGATCAAAAAGCTTCTACTTCTAGGCAAGGCAAAACTAATACTGGCTAGCACAGAGTACCAACCACAAAGATCCCACTTTGAAATAATTGGTAAATTGGTTTCGTAAATGATGATGAGACATTGGAATATTACCTTAACAAATACATATCCTTCAGAAAATTGTAACGGAATATATTCCATAGCTAGCAATATTACAACTGAAAATTCAGTGGTCAGCTGAGGTAGAAAAAATGAAAGATTTCCTTAAGTTTCTAAATGAGGTTTAATTGGTTATGCCTCGGAAGCATACTTTCGCAATGGGCCTAATGATAGCTTAAGTGCGGCTGCCTGTTGTCTTGGTCCCTTGCAATTTTCTTTAAAACCAAACAACTAAACTGATCTGGCAGTCAAAACCTTTCAAAAATAAATTTTATTTTGTGATTCGAAAAAATACATGTCTTTAATAAGCTATAGAAATCTTATGGATAGTAAGGGTTATCTAGAGTAGCAAATAGTTAGCTTATGATTTGAGATCCTTCCTCAATATTCAGCTTTAGAATCCTTTAAAGAATACAAGCATATGCTAGAGCTGCTTAGTTACAGCAACATCTAAATAAATTATTAAACAAGTTCGGGGAACACATTTTCAAATGCTTCAATTTATCTTGAAGAATAAGTAGATCAAAACTGTGTTTACAACATCTACATGGCAAGTTCATTCGACAGACATAAACATATTAACGCCAATAAATTTAGGCAACAATTTTTATTTGTAAATTAACAACTTTATCTCTGCTGCGGGAAATTCTGTGAAACAAAAACAAAAACACACGCAAAAAGCCTAATAGCATAAAAAGCAAAACGATAAGGAAATGCTGCCACAAGCAGTTGCAAGTATACATGTTTGCCATGGTTAATTTGGCGCAGCTGTTGCCACAGCAATTTACATAAAATTAACAAATACATCACCTGAAGCTGGTGGTGAGAGTCAAGCAAGAGAGAAGGCGATCAAAAGCAGAGCAGTCCTGAGAGGCGGAATATTATGAAAAACAAATGAAATAAAATTGTGCAGAATTTATAGCGATTTAATTTTACAGCCTTGCTTTTATAACAGAAAACACAGGAAAGTAAACAAATACGAGCAAGAAACCAAATAAAATGCGGGAAAAAGCAACACAAAGTTGAACGGCATTTAAGTTGAGATGAAAGCAAGAAACACGTGCCTCAAGAAATTGGTTGGCGGCTGGAAGACTGAGACGCCGTTATACTTGATAAAGAGAGAGGGAGAGATTGAAAGTGAAAGAGAGTGAGAGATAAAAAGGGAAAGAGAGTGAGCGAGCAGACTACCAACAAAATTATACTCAACCAGCCGCGCGTGATTATCTCACGCATATTTATAATAATTTCGTCATTAAACGAGACGGTCGTCCTCTTAACCGGCCAACCGTTGGCCCAGGCACAGGTGCAAAAATACGTGTGGCATGTGAAAATCGTTTTGTGCACAAAAAACTGTTGCAAAATCACCGTTGCAATGCGGAGGCGCGCAGCTACGTGCAAGAAACGCTTCCATTTTAACGCCTCATTAACTCGACAAGTTTTTGGGTTGGGGAGTTGGCCAATCGCCATGCCGCACCACGCAATCTCTAGATGTATTTCCAGTGCACAGCCGCCGATTTATGCACTCACCCTCACGTAACTTGCAAATACTGTGCGCCTTCGTTGCACCTTTGCGTCCGTTTTTATTGTCTTTTTCGCTACATTGCAATATTAAACATTCCCACCAACTGCTACCCGGCGGTAGACAGAAAAATGAGCGACAACCACAACGATAGTTACATATATAATAATTTAGCAATTTCACTAGCTTAATTACACAACACATTTCATTTTTACTTTACGCGTTGTGGCATGTGGCCGACGCTGACGTGTTGGCTGAATGCGCTCGCACACAAGCAAACGAAGGCCATGAAGGATGTGCAAATCTCAGCGGCTCAGGCGCTGCACATTTAATGACCGCAAAACTACCGGGCGACCGGGTGGGGCCTAAAGCAATAAAAAATGATTGGTGAAAAACCCGAAGAGAGAGTGATAGCGGCTTGTACAAGCGCGGCAAAAAGCTGTCGCCCTGGCAGTCGCCAAGGGAAATGCTCTATGCTGCAAGGCAGTTTGGTATTCGAGCAAGCTGTAATTGCGTAATTCATTTTCCAACTGTCTCACAACTGCATAGCTGGCAGCTGTGTTTGGCAAACGCGTCTAACCCGCTCATGCCTTCCTGCCGCGGTATGCCCATTTGGAGTAAAATAATCTACGCCACTAGAATTTTATAGCGTTGAATTTCTTTTCCATGTCGCTTCCACCTTATTCGCAATTTCTTTTTGTTAAATAAACATTTAGCGGCATTTTTAGTCTCAGCCGCCGCTTAGCTTTTTACCCTATATCTGTGCTTTTCTTTGTTTACCTTTGCCTTCTTGTGTGCCTTGTAGACCGAGCGCTTGAAATTTTGGTGGTCTTTGTGTAAACTTTGAGCCACCTCGCACAGGAAGTGGTCGGCCGTAATGAAGAAAATGAAAATTAACTTTAAGAGAAGTCAAATTCAATGGGGAAAAGGTTAATATTTTGTTTTTGTGCTGCTTCTAATTATGGGAGACGAGATTGTATTAGCTGATGGTGTACAAGAAAGTAGTCAGTTACTTTAAGTTTTTCGTGTAATTATGGCAATTTGATTCAATTATTTTTTGAATTCAAATTTCGAATTAGAAATCTTAAACGCTACTAAGGACACTGTTTGGGATTGAAATAATGGTTTATCATGGATACTTTCTTGTGTTTAAAACCCTCTTTCGTTCGAAAAATCAGTGGAGTCCCTTTTATAGATGAAAGAGATTTATATTACAGGTCACTAGGTAAGAAAGTACTGAGTAACAGAACTACCTACATGAGTGAAGAAGAATTAATGAAAAGTTGAATTAGCAAGTGCGGAGACTCTAGTTTCAATAGATGGTCACTGTCAAAGGGCTGTCAGGTGTCAGCGAGCAGTTGTCAAATGAATGTATATCACATACATGTTAGATGGTAACTGGCAAAATACCTTAAGATGGCAGCTGGCAGATAAATGTCAGATAATGCTAGATATATGTCAGATAACTGCTGTCATATGGATGTCAGATCACGCCTGTCAGGATAATGTCAGACGGTAACTGTCAAATAGCTTTCAGATGTGGATGGCAGCTATCGGGAGAATATCATATCACGCCAGTCAGATACATGTCTTCTGGTAGCAGTCAATTGCCTATCAGATATCAGGTAACTGCTGTCATATGGATATCAGATCTCGTCTGTCACATACAGCCAGACGACAAATCACGTCTATCACGTATATGTCAGATGGTAGCTGTCAAAGGATTTTCAGACGTCAGATGGCAGCTCTTAGATGAAAGTAAAAAGACTTCTGTTTAATACATGGCAAACAGTAGCTTTCAAATATCAGAGAGCTGCTGTCAGATGGATATCAGATTACGTCTGTCAGATACATGTCCGATCGTAGCGATCACATGGCTTTCCGACCTCATAAAGCTGCTGACAGATATATGTAAGATCACGTATTATAGCTAAATGTCAGATGGTAGCTGCCAAAGAGCAAGAGTAAGGCAGCTCTTGGATAACAGTTGAACATTTTAGTGTTCTCTTAACCCAGGTCTCAACAAAAAATTTAAACCTTAAAAAGTTTTACTGCATGGTAAGTTGTTATAGATACCGAGGCTAATATTTCAACAGCTAGATAGGTCGAATCAACCTAGTCCGTTATGAATAATTCAATGTACTATCGAAAAATCACTTGAATTTCTTGCTGTTTCGTTCGGGTTTGCGAAAAGCGCACTGGAAACTCCGGAACACATAACTCTAGACTATAAAGCAATCTATATACAAAGGATCAAGGCGAATATGCGAATAGGAATCACATAGCGCAGGACATTCCTTGAATTTATTAGAGTGCTGGATCTTTGTCAATCCGTGTGAAAAAGACACTACACAATAGGCCTTAAGTTGTAGTTCAAGTTTAAATATATTTCTTTCTATCATACCTTCATTCCGGTTTACTCTCAGTACCAAGAAAATTCATCAGTCAGCAACTAGCAGTAATATCCCACTCCTCAAAAGATCCAATAACCCACTCACTCCTACCATGTTACTACAACAATTGGATGATTCACGCTGCAATCAAATAACTCGCCTCATTTTACAATTTATCTAAATCCAAATAATCCTTGGTAAATAACTCGCTTTCAATAAACCACTCAATCTCTTTAATATCATATACATTGAAAGTTAATTAACCAAACTTCAACTTAATTTCACTCTTCGTAATAACCCAACGCTCCGTTCATACCCTTAGGTATCCAAGGGGCGATGCAAACAGACACACACGCGCAAAACTACAACCATGCCACACAAGCACCTTAGCTTACCAAATTGAACATCAATTAACTCATAAACTTACAGAGCACCAGGCAACACAAACAAAAAAAAAGAATCTACCATTAAGCAAACATTGAACCATTGAAGATGCCAATAACTAAAACAAATAGCAGCAAAAACAAATCAATAGCTTTCCGGTATCTCCATGTGAGCGTCTGTATGTACGTGTGTTTAGGTGGACAGAGCAAATGTTGAACCTAAAACCACGGTAACTGAGAAAATTCAATAATAGCCAACAAACAGCTCCAATGGCATCCATAATGAAAGAGCAAAAACAAGTATAAAAAGCGAAAAACAAATAACATAACATATTTTGTGGCATCCACTTGAATGTATTGTGGCGGTCAGCGCACACATGCTGAAGAACAGTGAGCAGAAACGTTTGGGAAGAAGGAAAAAAGGACACAGAGCAGTCGAGTGGACAGACGCAAAGTCAAATAATATTGTCAGGAAAAAATACAGACATAAGCACATACTTATATAATGAGTTGATATATAACGTATGTATGTGTGTACCCGACCGCATTCAGCTAACCGCACTGGGAACGAGGAGCGTTTGTATTTCCCAATAAACAAAAAATATATTAAAGTTCTATATATAGTAGTTTTTTTGGATGATACTGGCCTCATTTTTTTACCAAGATCATTGCTATTATCCATTACTTTGTTACTCACTCTTAATTCAACTATATAAATTTAATTAATGACAACTAATCGCTACTTCAGTCCAGCGATTCTTGCACTTTCATTGTGATCTCCTAACAAATTTGTAGGTGGCTCATATACAATAAATATTATTCGAAAAATTCACAAAAATAGACTTTAATATAAAGCTATATACGATTTATTTCGCGTGACGAATCAAACAAAAAACTGGTGTAAATTCTCTATTCCTTTAAACAAAAAACAAGCGGTTTAATTATATACCCATACAGGTATAAACTTATGATTCGAGTTTAGTAGAACAATCTTATTACTCATGTTAAGTGAATAGAGAGAGAGAGAGAGAAAACTTTATCCGAGAAGGATGAGGTGTTTCATAGCGGTTCAATTGATTTTAACATTAACATTACCTTCCATGACATCTTCTTTGTTCTTAATAGTATTACATTGTTACGTCAAATAACAAAATTCGATCACTCATCGACATATTTATGCCTAGAAACCGATTCGTAATGCCGGGTCGAGGTATTTTTATTGGAATCAATCGACATTTGATATTACCCTTAATAGTATGAACCTTGCATCTTCTATCAATTTCCAATTGTCATCGCCTTATTTGTGAAGAACCGTTCCTATCTACAAGTTTGATCTGGCCAATACAAGCGTGCATCTTTAGTAACTTCCTCGATTTTTTTTTTTTTTTTTTTTTTTTTTTTTTTTTTTTTTTTTTTTTTCAYTTTTTTTTTTTTTTTTTTTTTTTTTTTTTTTTTTTGGGAAAGCTTCGACGTCACATTCATAAACCCACGTGTCGTGACCGTAGGATTTTTAGCTTTTAAAATATTCAAAGACTTTTGTACGAATCTAGAAATGACACGCTTCATTCCCAAAAAGTTTGGAGAATAATATTTACATCAACGTAAGAAAGAACGAATATCTAGAAAAAAAATTTTATAGATTTGATTTGACCGATGGATTTATATAGACCAGTCCAAGAAAAATTTGATCATATAGTATATTCGAGGGGATTCCTTTCGCAATATCCTCAAATTTTATACCTGGAGATATAATTATAAAAAGTACAAAATTCTCCGGACATAATAATAGATGACCTTAACTCAGAATTCACTTTACAAATTGTTAGATTTTTATTCATTTCCATGGATAAAATGAGTAATTTATAAAATCACTTTAATACTGTTGGCAAAATATAGTAAGACTGTTTAATATCAATTTCGCGGGAGATCCCATCTTTGGAAATATTTTTTGTTTCTAAATTTCTATGACTGAAAATAATCATTAGTGTTTGGTATATGCTTGTCTTTCTGAAGTTCATAAAGTGCTTTCGGCGATTTTTACGATGATTAAAATTATTGAACAAAAAAGTTTTATTGAAATTTGCTTGCGGAATCAAATTTCTGATGCCAAAACGTTCAGAATGTTACAAAACGTCTTCGGTGAAAATTGTTGGTCGCAAAGAAGTGTTTCTAATTGGTACAAATTAAGCTTAAGAATCATCGGTTAACAGTCAGAGATCTTACTGGCATCGTTGGAATATCGGAAGGATCATTAGGGCCTAAGAAAAGTGAAAGCACGATTGATTCCAAAATCACTCAATTTTTCGTCGCGATAACGTTTGTGAAACAATGCTTTTCGACTACCAGGATGCCATGTAACATATTATTACTAGCGATGAGTCTTAGGTCTATATTTACAAGCTGGAAACAGACCATTATTCGACCAAATGTCGATGCAAATATGAGCCGAAGGCAAAAAACCCAGGTCAAAGAGAGGGAGTTTTTTTGGATTATCGAGGTGTGGTGTATTCCGAACTCCTTCCGACCGGCCCAACTGTCCACATGAAATAATGTTTAATGACCATGGGAAGCTCTTCGTAAAAAGTCGGAATTATGGGTCGAGAATATTGTTTTTTGAACCATGGTAATACACTGTGTCATACTGCATTGATTCTTGGAGAGTTTTCAACCAATAACGTCCCGCAACTATCCCATTTGCCTGATTTAGCTCCACGTGACTTCTGACTATTCAGCAAACTTAAACCGGTAAAACGTAAATCGCTACGCGCATTGAAGGCTTTCCGGAAATTGACTTTAGCATTTCGAGGATTGGAAACACGTTGGCACAACTGTTTTGATGCCAAGGAGGATTACTTTGGGAAGTGCGACTTAGATTTTGAAGAATAAGTTATGTATTTTAAAATGATGAACAAAATGTTATAAATTATTGCCCATAGTAATATTTAATATTGCTAACCGCAGACAACCGGAAGCACGAATATCATAATGTTCGATGTAATAGAAAAAATATGACTCAATTTGGACCATTTCATGAGATCCATTAACTTATATGACTCTGTATTTCTCAGCCTGTAAAAAAACCTTCCTCTGAAGTCAGAAGAAAAAGTTCAATCAATTATCAAGATGAGGTAAAAACTAGTATTACTGATTCGCAGCACGAAGAGGCAATAGTCGAAGAATTACAAAAAAATATGAAAAATCGTATCAATGCTTTACTCATTGGGTTACCATTACCACTGAAAGGTGAAGTGGACCATTATCTTTTGGTTATACGTACTTACTAATACTATCACAGCGTTAATGAAAAATACCAGAAAAGTCGATTAATGCGGCGCCATACCGACACACACTCCCAAACACCAACATAGACCAAACTAAATTCCTCTTAAAGTGAACGGAATGAAGTGAGAAATCAGAAAAAACAAAAAATCAAAAAAGAGCACAAAAAAGTCTTTCTGCTGTTGGAAAAAAAGTGTTGAAATAATATTTTACCTGTCGCAACACGCGCTGTTACCTTCCCCAAAGCTAAGCGCATACGCTACTTTTACAACAACAGAGGAGCACTTGTAGCATCCGTACTAGGATTTTGCCGTGCAAGGCTGCTTATCAGCCTTACCAATGAAGGAAAAGGTATATAGAAGGGTCCGTATATTTAGTGAAGCATCCTTGACTTGGCGTAGCTTGCCCGTTATTGACCTCCGACAGCGACGCGCCACAAAGTAAACAAGCGCGGACAACAAGTGACCAACGACCAGCAATGAGCGACTAGCCAATAGCAACTAGCTAAGTGAGTGGACACGTGATGCAGTGTTGCATTGTTCCGCCACAAAGTGGCACGAATTGTTTGTGGTAAAATTTACCTGCAGGAAATTAATTTAATGCGCTTTTGTGGCCAAAGCATTTTTACAGCAATTCATCAGTTGCGCGCTGCACACCTTTCCAGATTTAGTTTATCATTATGTATGTTTGTACATATATAAATATGTATGTTTACATGCGCTCCTGCCTTGTGTGGCGCTGGAAGAGTTGCCTCGCTGAGTTGACCACTAATACGTTTTTGCTGCACATACACACACACACACACACAAATACAAATATGTGCAACCTGTATTCGTGCACAATAAAAGAATTAATTATATTTGGGTGTATGTGTAGGTGGGTTTCGGCGGTTCAATGTTTATGGTCAGATTTTTAATTTTCTTATCTACACTTCGTTTTATGATTCGCAGAAAATATTTGTCCGTGAGCATCTGACAATAACAGCAGTAAAAAAAACAACTGCGTGCATTTTCTCGGCTCGCCTCCAAATTAATTGAAATTCTTACCACAAAAATCTCCGCTAATTGTTACAAAATTGAATTTTTCCCCTCAAACTCGCATTTACAATTAATTTCGATAGCACTAATTTATGTGCGCATACCAAGTAACTCCCCGCCTCCCTCTTGGGCGGTAAGTGTTTGTGTCGGTGGCAATGAGTCGTTGACTTGTCACTCACTTTCCTTCGCTTTTCTGATTGTGGCATGCCACAGTTTAGGCATGGCATGTGGCGCAACGCCTACTGACTGACTTAATTTCACGTCTTGTTTACAAAGTTTTTAATAACATTAACGATTAACATATTAATTAGCAGAGAATGTTTAGTTAGGTTGGTCCTTGGCAAATTAGACGGCATTTAGACCTACAACTTTGGTCTTTGAGTTCAGCGGCAGGTGTGTAGCGTCTCAGCCTGCACTATGTCACACGAAAATAATTCAGGGAATTTTATTTAGCATAAATTAAATGTTAATGACTTAAGCTTCATGAAGTTATTAAGCATTTTTTTGATGCTCTCATATTGTATCGGAAGTTAATGTCTTATAAGATTAATAAGAATTTACATCTTAAACGAAAAACTTATACTTGCATTAAAATTATTCACATTTTAAGATAATGAAAATTAATTTATTTACAAAACTATACTCATAGAGATATTTTGCCTTACTTTCATTAAAGCCTGTCATATACTAACTGATATATCAGTTATGTATTTAAACAAAAGGTCGATAACATTTTTTATTAGCTCTCATATTGTATCGGAAGTTAATGTCTTATAAGATTAATAAGAATTTACATCTTAAACGAAAAACTTATACTTATACTAAAATTATTCACATTTTAGGATAATGAAAATTAATTAATTTACAAAACTGTACTCATAGCGATATATTCACTTACTTTCATTAAAGCCTGTCATATACTAACCGATATATCAGTTATATATTTAAACAAAAGGTCGATAACATTTTTTATTAGCTGTATTCGATTCGCCATTCCTCTACTCGCTTCTGCTCCTTTGCCAACAAAACTTACATTTAAAAGCAACAACAAAGTCAAACAAACAACAAAGCCACGATTCTGAGTGCTACCAAGTTTTGTTTTGCATACTTTTAGATCAGTTTTACTGTTGTGAATAATTCATTGGGGCTTGAAAAACGTACCAAGCGATTTAGTCACTTTATTGATCACCCAAAATAACCGAAGGAACTGGTCTAAGGGCAATTTGTGACTCTATTTCAGCGTTTAGATGAGTTGTCCTACTAACTCAAGACACAATTTCTGCTCCGCTATCCTTCAATATCTTCTTTAATGAGTTATCCATTGTAAGATAAAAGAGGTTAATGGGAATAAAATCGGGTTGCGTAAGAAAGATACAATTTCGTACTAAAAAAAAAAAGTCTTAGGCAGTTTTTCGAAATTTTTAAACCCGCTTCAAAGATGGACACCAGTAAAGAGAACATGCGCCACTCTAATGTGATCAATTTGAAAGGAGAATTCTTAATTTATACTTCGCGTGTTTTTCGAATCGGTAAATTTAGTTAGTGTTAGTGACATTTATGCTAAATTTCCCATCAAAATATTCATTAGTATTTGAGATACTCGTATGCGTCATTTTGTGAGGCTCTAAAAGTGAATTCTTCAATTTTTCTGATGTGTGAATTTATTGAATAAAGAAATGTGATAATGCACCATCTCATACTGCATTGGTTATTCGTAATCATTTCGCCACATTTTCAAACTATCATGCCGCAACCACCGCATTCGCCTGATTTCCCCCTTCGTGTAACTTCCGACTATTCAGCAAATTCACATGACAACTCCGAGGACACCTTTTCGACTCAATCTCCTTCATCACGACGGAGGGTTTTTCCAATGGCTATGATGAATGGAAAGTATTTTGGCATAAGTATATTTCACTGGAAAGAGATTTCTTTGAAGGAGATGAAATGGACAAAATTCAACTTTTAATATGATCACAGTAGTATTTTACAGTTCTCATCAAATAAAAGCGGAACCGCAAGATATGCATCAGAAAATGTGCACAGTGTTTATAGTTCTAATAATGTAAATTTTTGATGTCAAAAGTGTCTCACGCTCTGGAAAGCAGATTATCGAAAAAATTATTAAAATAATGAAAATCGGTAAGTCCGTTTGATATTTAAGCACTTTTTTTCTTTTTTTTTTGCCACAGAGCTGGTTCCGTTTGGAATCATTTAAATAAGGCTGAATACAAAAAGAAACGCGATGTATGGTTACTTTCAAAAAGTTAACAAGTTAAATCGGATAATTGTAACTACGAGTTCTCTGTATATTTTTTGAGTTTCTAGTTATTTGATTGCCAAACTTAAAGGGCTGAAATGTATTATAAAAAAAAACACTTCTTGGATATCGAAAGTCGACCCAATAACGAACAAGCTGTACCATAGACATGAGATAGATCGATCAATCCCATTTAAGGACTTCGTCTTACCTTTTTTTTTTTACTCAAGTCATCCGGATTTCAACTCGTCTATACGGTCGCAAAACAGGGAATTTTGTAGCTTCTGATATCCAAAAGCTGCAAGTGTTAAAAAATGCCGTACACAAATATTTGCCGAATTTTCTGGTCCATCGCCGTCTCTAACAGAGACTTATGGGCGCTCAAAATAAACACACCTATGGGTAGAAATTCTCAAATTAAAATGAGGTTGGTTCGGGCACATTCAGAGAAGAGACTCATGTGAAAAGCTATCGACTAAAATATACAAGGTAATCGACGGAGAAAGAATATGGAAATCGAAATATCTTCAATCAAAAAAATTGTAGTCAAAACATGGAAAAGTCTTACAGTGGCCCTTTGCTACCCCTCGAAACCATTGGATACATTATAAATAGTTAACAGGGGATATAATTTAAATATGAGTATATCCGAACTCTATATATTTTATGAAGCGCTCCGACACGGCAAATGTTCTACAGATCATTCTGAAAAAATTTACTAAAGAAACTATGGATCTAAACTCGATATCGAACAATCAAATTTTTGGGACAAAATTTAACTTTTAGGCATTATAAAAATTTATTCGACCCTTTTCGAGATATACGAATAAAATTGAGTTTTCATATTATACGGAATCGGTCATCTATAAATTATATCTCCCATACAACCGGTAAAAACAAATCTATATGTCTCTTCAAACTGTTTCGTAATTTATTAAGATGCCGGACAGAATAAAATATAATATTATTAGTCGTCAAATTTTATTCATACCTTTGAAAGGCTCCCATTTTCAAAGTAATTCAAGCAAAATTGTATCACCTTTGTAAATAAATCTACACTCGAATAATGGTACGCGCTGTCATGTAGTGGCTTCGAATATCCCCAGAAAACGTTAAACCCACCCTTTCAGACTAATATCAGTGGCATACTAAGCTAAGTGCGACAGTCAATAAATTTCACTTAGGCTACTTGGGAAGAAGCCAAACAAAACCGCACAAAACGAAAAGCAGCAGTCTATTTAAATACCCAAAACAATATATAGAGAGAAAGAATAGCAACAACAAAATACGCTCAAAAATAAAATGAAAGTAAATTGAATTTCCTTCATCAAAAACAATAAATTAAAAAAGAAAGAAGGCAAAAGACCAACGTCGAGGTGTAAACTTTTTGGCCTCTTAGAGAAACCGCAAGAAACATGCAACAAATATAGACAAGCAAAGGCAACAGCAACAAACAACAACATACAACACCAAAGAATTTTACATAAACAGTAGCAACAAGAACAAGTGAGGGCAAGAGGAATAACACTTCATTCATGTACAGTAAAACTAAGTGGCTTGGCAAAGTTTTACGCATTGACCTGTTGTTGCCTTGTTAGGTCAAGAAGCTAAAAGTTTTGTCGCAAACATATTTTTCTGGGGGAGGTTTCTTACGCAACACCAATACTCACACACAGATTTTGCTCTCACACCCACAAACACATTTACAGGCGACTGTGTGCGAAGACACCTTTTAACCAAAAAGTTTTGCTGCATAACACCCGAAAACATTTGTTTGTGTAAAACCGACAAGCAAACCGACGAACGCCGCATGCCTATGCAGCTTAAATGCGAATATTGATAAGCGAAGCTTTGAGCGGAGGTTGAGGCATTATTGGAGGCGGGTGTCGGTAACTGTACGAGAGTAGCCAGCCAGATGTGGCTAACAGTTTGACGATTTCCTTTGAGACACTCGCCGAGCCAAAGGTGCAAATTTTGTTCGTCACTTTCGTTGTTCTCCGGCTTATTGTTGCAGCTTTTCTGCTTTGAATTTGTGGTGCCATAACTAAAGAGGGAGAGAATTCAGTGAGTGCCTTGGAAGTTGAGAATGCGTGTATTGGTAGTTTTAAAGTTTGGTCCGGCAAAGTTTTCTAAATGGATATTAGTAGCAATCAAAAGCTGCAAAAAGTATCTACAAATTCAATTTGTAGACACAAACAGCAAAATAAATATCTTGTTTGTGAGATATTTAGCGCTGTTGTTGTACGGAATTTGCGTTTAATGGAATTTAGAGTGGTATATAAATGTACATATGTACGTATGTATAAGCTTATGCAGATATGTTAAAATGACACGCCTTTTATAATGTTAAAAAGACGGGGGACTCTTTAATGGACTTGAAAATTTGCTTAATTGAGTTTACTATAGATGTTGTTGCAGTCGTAGATCTCCAGTGTGTAAAAAAAAAATAAGTTGTAGTTTGATTAGAAATACGAAAAACTTTTTCGACTATTTTATCACATAAAACAGTTTTTCATACAAGGACTTGATTTTAATCGATGAATTTGTATAACAATATATGTATATATGCCCTTTTGTGGGCCACATCGACGGTTCTAAGAAATAAACAGCTTCTTGGGGAGAAACGAGGTGTGCAAAATGGTATTTCGATCACTTAAGTACTGAGTGATATCGTTTAATAGACTCAGCTAGTCACGTCATTTTTACATATATGTATGTATGTATTTCCTGTTTTGATGCCCCTGCAAAATTTTCGAGCTTGCCCATAGATGGCAACACTAATGATTTTTAGTTAGCCCTAACTTTCAAATGGCGCGTGTATAAATTTGTCAGCTGTCGGATCATTACTTTGTGAACTATATCATTTTGCGTGAAGCAAGTTTTATTATTGTGAAAAACAAAATAATAAAAAGGAATTTCGCGTGTTCATAAAATTTGAATGGAAAAAATACAGTCCACACCAAGGTTTGGATTGATTAGCATTATGTGTACACCCCTCCAGGGAAATCAAGAAATAAAATAGGGTTTGCTAAGTTTGAACGCATCAAAATGAGCACTGAGGACGATGCAGGAAGTGGATGCCCAAAAGAGGTTGTTACCGACGAAAACACCGAAAAAGTCTATTTAATAATGTTGGAGGTCCATAAAGTAATAGTAAATTCGAGATAGCAGATCCTTTAAAAATTTGAACTGAACGTATATATATATAGTATGTCATTCACATATTTGAATATAAAAAAGCTCTATGCAAAGTGGGTGCCGTCTGCGATCACGTTTGACCAACAATAACTACGAGTTGATGATTCGGAGCAGTGTTTGCATAATAAGCCCGAGTTTTTGAATCAGTATGTGAGAATGGATGAAACATAAATCTATTATTTCACTCCAAGATCCAATCGAAAGATATTCGACGCAAAATACAAAATTCACTATTTTGAAAGACCGTCAAAGCGCCGAATCACATTTCGCATTTGAAGAAAAAGACAATACAGAGTACCACAAGTCAGTGGAAACGATGGCTAAAATTCATTAACTCGAAGCCCAGGTGTTGCTTCCACATCCATATTGTTCCCCATATCTGCCTTCCAACAACTACTTCCTATCCCCGGATCCTGTCCAACAAATCGTATTATAAAATTTGTAACGAAAAGTTAGAGGATTGTTATAATTATTCTTCAAGGAATATAATGTTTAAAAAAAAACCATTTTTTACAAAAAAAAAAAAAAAATTGTTTTACTGGAAAGCTGAGGACTTTTCAATTGACCTCTTAGATGTCCATAATTTTTAGCTTAACGGCATTGCAATGCCCCAATTCCGCCCATCTGTCATACCAATATTACAAGGCCATCAATGTATAAGTGTAATAAGTTTCACCTCAAATTTTATCCCAGTTATAGCGAGCATTATTTTGAGACCTAACTATCTCTGGAGAATTCAAACTATTCCTATGCTAATTTATTAAATATCTGCAGTATTGATTTATATAACAGTATATTTACCTTATGAAAAAGAAATTTTATTTTCTTCCACTTATTGCTCAGATTACTGTTGGGAATCATCAGTTTCTGGTGATTTTTTGTTACTTATAACGTAAACCGAAATATTCACTGAGTGTTGGCTACATTTATTAAAATTCATTGATTTCATTTCATTCTTGTTTGTTTCGTTTTTAAAATACTATAAAAAGACTAAAGTCAAAAGACATACAATTTTAGAATTCTTTTGGATTTTGAATCTATCTACTATCTACAAAACATATGAATTTGATGGTAGCCATCTCATATGAACGTTATGAAATTTTAGGTTTGAGCTAGGCCTGCATGGCCGGTTCTCCTTGTTGCGTTTAAGAATATTTGTTCGAAATAAGTAGAAGTTAAGGTTGATGATGATGTTTTAATCACGCTTTTAAGCAGACGTCACAGATAGACTACTATTTTACCGACTTAAAGATATCTTTCTACACGGAACTATCCTTTCAACAGTACAATATTCCAAATGATTTTTCAGTGAAATTGAAAGTTTAAAAAAAAAATCGTACAAACTCACTTATTGCAAACCCTTGGACAACTTAATATGCTACAATAAATCAGTTAAGGCATAAGAACACCCAACAACCGGCAACAATATTTTTCGATGGTCGATGAACGCCAAAATATCAGTGAACAAGCTGCCACAATCAAGCAGCGTAAAACCGATAGCGTTGCCAGCAAGAGAAAGTTCGAAAATGATTGATATATCGGGCGTCGGCTGACGCCAAAAGGTGTGCAATATGTATAGATATGAAGTGGACATACAAACTTACACATATTTCCTTAGTTGTGGATGTGTATCGGAGTTTAGAGCGGCATATCCCTCGCTGGCAACGCACACATTTGTGGCTAACCAAAAGAACCGCAATGTGCTATCATCGGCACATCAACAACGTCAACCAAACCACAACAACATCAATAACTATAGCGTAGTATATGCAACTACAACATTTCCAGCCAATAGTTGTGTTGTTGTCAGGTTGTGCCTCACAGCTGCTATCTCCTGCAATACAATACGGATAACATAATATGATAACTGCAACAACAACGATTACATCGTCGGCATACATAAATATATCTATCGACAAATACAACAAATTTGAGTAAGTTAGGGTGTGTTTGGTCGTTGGTGCAGTTTGATTGCCACCACAAAGCGGCGGCAGCAACTCACATCAACGCTTTTGTGGCAACACTCATCACAATTTGACACCTCGTTGCTTTTGTTGTAGTGGTCTCGCTAGATAAGCGACTTCTACATTTTTTCGACATTGGCGTCAATGACAATGATGACGTTTCCACACATTTCCTCAATGAGTTTGCCGGCGCTCACATGCTCGCGTATTTCCGGTTACTCTTATTCTTGTTCGTACCCACATCCAAACATTTCTCCACATACTCGAACGCGTTCTCTCACGCCGCCTATCGCGATTATTTGGCGCGCCACAACGGGTCGCGTCACGTCTGTGAAGTTCAACATATTTGTTGTTGTCTCCATGGCGGAGGCGATAAAATGAGATTAAAAGTGACTTTGTTAAATTGTCAAATATCAATCTGTTGACACATCATCGTCACCTCCTCTAAATGGAGTGAGAGCGAATAGGAGGATTGAAGTCATTGTTGTCGTTTTCTTGAAGTACTTTTGGAGGTTAGGAAGGCAATAGTTGTTATGAATGAAAGTGTATTCTTGGTTATGGATATTAACATTGAAAAACAAGTCTTAGATTATAAGATTATTTTCTAAGGCAAATCATAACCATATCCCAGGGTTTATCAACTCTGTAACACATCAAAAACATCTGGTCTTATCTCGAATTGAACAGTAGAAAAAACAAAAACGGGAAGATGCCTTCGATATAATAGACATTAAAGAGTAACGAATAGAACAACGATTTATGTCTCCCTTCCAGAGAAGAGTGGAATAGAGGCGAGGTGAACAGGAACACAAGGAATAAGCATCTATACGGATGGGTCTAAACTAGAAAATTACCTTCCTTCTACCAGACTACTGCAGTGTCTTCCAAGTGGAGATCGCAGCAATTAAAGAAAACAAGAAGAAAGAGTATATTTTTCTATGAAAATAGCCCAGCACCTTCACAAAAGACTCTTAGTGAAAACACTTCAGCTCTGGGAGTGTTCGACACAGTGGCCGCCGGAGGAAGCAGAGGAAGAGGAATCCATCAAGATGTGTCTCGCATCATCATCGGTAGCGTCACCGCATTATTCGACTCTCTAGAGTCTCTACCCAAAGAAAAACCGCTGATGAACTCAGATTTGAAATGGGCTGGATCCTAGTTGTCCTCAAAAGGCTTAGCACTGCACCTTTGTGTTAATTGGACATCGTGAAAGATTGCTCAATGACTAGCACCTGTGCGACTGCGAGGCCCTTTTCAACTTGAAAAGAATACAACAGATCCATAGAAGTACTTGCTCTTTCCAATATTCATCTGATACTAGATATTGTCCCATAGGCGATCAAGAGGTAAGACTAAAAATATTGTCGAAGAAGGGGAGGTATAAATATCGAGGCTCATTTCCCTCCATTACCAACTTTGCCAAAGCTGAGGTTGAAGCATCGCGACAGTCATAATTTCAGAGAACTAAAAGTGATAGCAGACCCTCCTCACTTCAACACTTTGTGAAATTACTTTGATTTTTATAATCAATTTGTAGGAGTTTTAGGTATCACTACGGACCGGCGTTGTAATCTGTTCAAGTGAGAGATCCATGATAGCGCTTGTAAAAAAAATCGACCTTATACTTGGCCTACTAAGATGACACGTTTTCAACTTGATATCTTATAAAATATTATACCTCTGCAAATAGTCTTTATATACAAACAAGCTCTAAAGACATTTTTTATCCACACTACTTAAACAAAACAAACAAACAAATCATTTATAGATTGAACGATACCAGCCAAAGACCTCATACCTTACTAGTATTTTACATAGAAGGTTATAAAAACTGCAAAATATAAAGTTGCACGCCAATAGCAGACATCATAAACAACACAAAAGACCACATGGATCAGCCTTGAGCAAAACCAATAGATCTCAATGTCCGATACAACACCACCAACTATTTGAAGAAAAAAAATATTCCAATCGATTTGCAAAAATATTTACAAACAATCATAGACAGGCTGGGCTTGCTCCACACTCTTGTCGACATTCAAACGAAATCCTATCTGTGCGTACTCGACTGTCGACTGGTAAATACGCAAATCACCTGTAAAATTTGCCAAACGAAACGGAGGAGAACGGACGAAGTCAAGTGGTGCATGCACATACCAACAACACACATTCGCATGTTTATATGTAAACAACACCAGGCGATTGGAAATTTGTTGCACGAACTCTCCGTTCGCTGGCATATGTGTGCACGGCGAACCAGAAGAAGGACAACCAACTGTCCGTCTGCGATTTCTTACGTGCAATTGCACAAGGTATTCAGGTGGATTACAACTGGTAAAAGGATTCAAAATGATTAAGAATAGTGTTAGAATAGCCACACGGAACAGTGCAACAATTGTAGGAGCTAGTCGTAGACAACTGATAGGCGAATTGGGACTACAAATAGTATATTTATAAACCAACACGTACACCTAGTTGGAGCTCTAAAGATACGAAGTATCTTTTACTATTTATACAGTGATAATGAAACTATTTATTCGAAAAAACCGATCTGCCACAATGCTCTTAAGGCCGAAAAATAATGGAAATTTGTCAAGAAAAACATTTTTACTAGCGAGATAATAGACTACTCTGAGCTTTTGTAAAATATGCAAAACTTTCGGAGATACTTTTTAGCCTCGATATATAAATTACATAGAAAGAAGTGCAGGGCGTACGCAAAGCTGGGTTTTAGGGGTTCAAACCCTGCCGAAATTTTAAATAAACGGTAGGGTTTTTAAGTTGTAGTAAGCCCAGAACATGTGGAGGGAACACTTCTCCAGCCTGCTGAATTGCAGTGAGAGCATAACACCAAGAGTTAGTGAACCCGATTGTCTAACGTCGTTACATTGTCCGACCATGAAGAAGTTCTAAAGCCATTACCCGCCTGAAGATCAACAAAGTGGCGGGGGCCGATGGATGTCCGACCGAACTACTTAAATAAGGTGGCGAAGAACTGATAGGTAGCATGCATCAGCTTCTTTGTAGAATATGGTCGGTCGAAACATGCCCGACGATTGGAACTTAAGTGTGCTCTTCCCAATCCCAATCCCAGGGAAATCCCACAATCTGCGCCAATTACCGTGGGATAAGCCTCCTCAACATCCCGTATAAGGTTCTATCAACTGATTGGACTGTATCGTTGTGTCTTTGGACTTGGAAAATCAACAACCAACCAGATATTCACCATGCGCCAAATCTTGGAAAAGATACGTGAAAAGAGAATTGACATTCACCACCCCATCGTCGATTTCAAAGCTGCTTCTGACAGCACGAAAAAGAGCTGCCTATCCCCGACATTAAGCAACACCTAAAACCGTTCGATACCAAACAAGGTTTCAGACAAGGCGACTCCCTTTCGTACGACTTCTTCAACCTGCTGCTAGAGAAAATAATTCGAGCTGCCGATCTGAATAGAGATGGTAAAATCTTCTATGATATCAATAGCCTCAAAAATCGCGATGTTATTTCTGCTTTCTCCAGACCGGATAAGGAAGCGAAGCAAATGGGTCTGGTAGTGAATGAGAGCAAGACGAATCATCTCCTGCCATCAAAAAAAAAAAAGCAGTCGACGCAATCGCCACTTATCTCGCACGTCATTGTTGACAATCATAACTCCGAAGTCGTAGATAATTTCATCTATCTTAGAACCAGTATTAACAATGCCAGCCTTGAAATTCAACGCAGAATAACTCTTGTCAACAAATTCTACTTTTGACAGAGTAAGCATTTGAGAAGTAAAGTCCTCTCTCGACAAAGACAAAAAATTTTAAGCAACTCATTATTCCCGTCCTGCTTTATGGCGCAGTGGCATGGACGATGATAACACCTAATAAATCGACTTCACGAATTTTCCTAAGATTTATGATTCTTTTCACATTGGCAACGGTGAATATCGCATACGATGGAGCGATGAGCTGTGCGAGCTATACGATGTCATTGACATAGTTCAGTGAATTAAGAAACAGCGGCTACGCTGGCTAGGTCTTGTCGGTGAAGTGATTGGATGAAGATACTCCAGCTCTGAAAGTATTCGACGCAATACCCGCCAGGAGAAGCAAAGGAAGAGGAAAACTTCCACTTCCAGAAAGAACGTTTGCCGCGCTGTTGTAAACTCGGTAACTTTACTAGCAGTTGGTCCCTGAGATATTCTACAATTTTCACACCGATCTTCATACATATGTACAGATGTGCATTGGTTGAGCAGTTCCTGATGTATAAGGAACTAGTGCTAGTGCTATATCTATTGTTCAATTTTTATACCGATTGTTACGAAGCTCTTCAGTACCATCTATACTAAAATATTTAATGGTGTTTCTTTAATGAGTTATCCACATTTCACTTCACACTGTATAATAAGGTGGACGCCTTTTTTAAATCTACTATATACTTGTATAATTAGAACTCACAGACTAGTTGTTAAAAACAATCATAGATGATGTTTAAGGCGAGTGTATTCATTATTGGCTGTGCTATAATATTGAATGTAATAATAATTTAAAGATCCTGCAATTCAAGAAAGCTTTATACTGCAAAATCTATCTAATTTCAGTAAAATATCTTACAATAAAAACTCTGTGTGACTAAGAGCATCTTCCAAAAAGAATGTGTATCTCGCATTTGTCACCGTTACGCTCGTGACACCCAAATACTCAATGAACTGTAATGAAAAGAGTTAAATGCACAGTGGAAACGTAATCAGGAAAAAAATCGGCGAGCAAAGTAGAAAATTTGTTGCCTTCAATCTGGTGGTACAGTAATGGGAGGAAGAGAAAAAATCGCCAACCAATGCATATATTTATGCGGGCACACGGCTATCCAATCAACTCAAACCCCAACAAAACAGTGGCATATCGATGGCAGCGGCCAGAGGGAATGACACGCATCTAACATATGTAAATACCAACAAACATATACGAATGCCAGTGAGGCAGTTGGCAATACACACACAGATATTTTGTGGATTTTTTTCCAATTTTTCGCAATGAAAACTAAAAGATTCGCTGCCAGAGCCACACGGAAGCCATGAACTTCCACGCAGTTGCCACAAGCCTGTTGCCGTTGCCGTCGATACGCGTTGCACGAATTGTGCAAATGGTTGTCATTCCAGCCAGTGCCGTGCCGCATTGCAGAGCAGCAGCGAGACTGGTCAACGGTGGGGTCATAGCGCTGGCGGCGCTTCAATTTTTTTCCACGAACTTCCGTTCCGTATTGTCATTTGGTACACTTGCTATACGCTGATTGTTGTAGTTGTTGCATTTGCGTTGCTATGGTGTTGCAACAATAACAAGAACAAATGAGAAGCTTTGCAGGCGTTGCCGCTCATTGACTGACCCCATCGAGAGTGAACCTACACTCACATACATACAAACAAATACAAATGTAATTCTTCCGTGGCATGCACACACACACAAACAAATACAGGGAACACCAACAACCAGTAACTATACAAACTATACAAAGGCACACAGCTGGAACGGATTGAAGTGGACATTTCGAGAGATTTATGCAATTGTTAACACAACAACAACAATAACAGTAACAAAAGCACTAGCAACAACTATTGGCAGCAAATAGCAAAAGCAACAGTAGCAACAACTGCATAAATGAATGAATGTGAATTGTCGGCGGCGGAAGCGGCGGGCAGGCAGACGTGTGGCATGCAACCTTCGTTGTTGCCACTGCCACAACTGCTACCCACACTTGCAACAAGTATTTACCTTTTTTAATATTTGCTCTTAATTCTGCCGTTATTATTGTTATCTGCTGTATTTACTATTAGTCCACTTGTGTGAAGAAAGAAAGAAAGCAAAAAATGGAAGAAAAAGAATGAAAACTAAATTTCGCCAGCAATCCGAGTTGTCTGATCCTCCAGCTTTTATTGGGTATTATGAGCACAAACAAATTTTCCACAACAATGATGAATTGCGAATCAACGGAAAGTGAAATAGTGGAAAATAAGATTTCAATTTTCATGCTGCACTAACTGTGTTTATTTATTATTGCAATTTGCTTCATGTTTTTTGCTGCTAAACGAAGTAGTAAAACTTAAATCTGAACTCAAAATAAATTTGACAATTTCAATTCGTATTAAACAAATCTTTGTATAGCATTGTTTATTATATAATGGATGCTTATGTTTACAAAATAAACTTCTGATAGTTCTTGGATAAACAAACTTGACCAAAAGGTGGTGTCGGAAACGAAATATTACAGCTTATCAGTTAAGCTCATTAAAAAAAAAGTAATATAAGGGTAGACAATTTTTGAAACGCTGTAATCGCGTATGAGGTGTCTACGCCAGTAAAGAAGAAGAAAAAAATTTTGAAAACCAAAAAAATTATAGTTAGATGAAACCCATAGGATATGAAAGACAAAATAAGAATCATTAAGGGGAAAATTATATACGGGTGATATGAGGTCGAGGAGCTTTCTAATGGTTCAGAATGGTTTATCTCGATTTTTAGCCATACTACCATTCATATAGAAAAAAGTTTATGACAATGTAGTGGCTAATAAAAATATATATAACTTTTACAGACTTTTTTCAGATAAAATCAAAATTTTTGTGAAAAAATCACATAACCGAGTTTTTGGATGTTTTATTTTGAACTCATACAAATAACTCATATAAATATTTTTTTTTTTTTTTTTTTAAGAATTTTTTTTTTTTTTTTTTTTTTTTTTTTTTTTTTTTTTTTTTTTTTTTTTTTTTTTTTTTTTTCACCTACAACTAATGGAGATAGGTCCAGAGTTNAAATTTTTGTGAAAAAATCACATAACCGAGTTTTTGGATGTTTTATTTTGAACTCATACAAATAACTCATATAAATATTTTTTTTTTTTTTTTTTCAAGAAATTTCGTATCTTTTCATCTTGCTACAGAGTATAATAGTTTTCTTCACCTAATGGTTGTTTGTTCACCTACAACTAATGGAGATAGGTCCAGAGTTATGTATATAAAGATGATCAGAATGGTCAGACGAGTTGAAATAAGAGCGAATATCTGTCTCTTAAGATATCGTGATGAAACTTGGAATACATGTTCTTGGGAAAAAGTAAGTAACATAAGGCGGAGTTCGTACTTGGGGGTAAAGGATCACTGCCACGCCCACAAAACACCATTAAACGAAACCTTATAAAATGACATAACTAAGTACGAAATTAAGATTGATTACTTTCATTTGGTACAGAGGATCACAGTAGCAAAGACACTTGTGGCCTATAGCTTCTTTTCAAGGTGTGGTCCGGTGGCTGTGACTAAATGTACATATCTTTGAAACGGTTACAGCTAACTCAACCAAACTTGCTGAAATGAGATGTATTTAGCTATTCTTCATACAATCTGAAAATATATTAAATCTCATAATAACTACGCCCACTGCCATATAACGATTATGTTGTAGTTTACTGAAAATGCGAAACTAATTGAATAAATGACCTATAAAAATAAAATTTCTCAATCAAACTGGAATGGAAAGGCTTTAAAAGAGCAGATGTAAAACTTGAAAACATGTTAAATCCTATATATTACCGTATTACATGAGCAATTTGAACCAAATTTGGTATTTGAGTTTACTCAGCCATTCTTAGCATACACTGGAAAAATTCTGAAAACATTAGCATTCTGACATTGTCATAGCGAAGCGAATCAAGAGTAAAGAAGAAGAATCTTCTCAAAATGTTTCATCTTACCTCCAAAATTTTTTTAAATGGGAAGATAACTTTTTAAGGACCCAGACACCAATATTTTCAAACATCCGATTGACTCTATACTTTTCTATATTCGAGGCTTCTTAAGAAAATTCAGAGAGCCTCTATTCATGGTTATCATAAATATCGACTATATATACCTTATATGTATAAGAAAGTGGATAGAAATTAGATACGAATTTAAAACTTTCTGATGGCTTTGTATTATATATAGTATATTGGTCAAAATATAGTATATTGGGATATTGGGGATATATTATAGTTTAAGGCTAAAAATATTCGTAAAGTTTCTGTATACCACAATAATGATTTTCATCAGTCCAGAGTGAAATTTGGATTTCCAATCCGAAATTTGGTTAACATTTTTCTCATTTTTTCGTTAATTTAATTTACTTAGCTTTGATTGAGTTTATATCAGATATACACACATGGTGATAAAAAAATCATACACTTGTAATTAAATTCCACGGATAATGGGCATTACAAACAAATGTTGTCATTCTCAGTAGTGAGTTGCGATTTTACAATTGAAAAAATATCGAACAAAAAAAATTTTTTTTTTTATTTTATATTTTTAACTAAATTTCATATGAGGATTCGTTGCGAAACGCTTACGGTGATTCAGTTTAATCATAAACACAAACCTTACCACTCTTAGGTCTTGGCCGCCAAAGACATGACTCGTTCCGGACGACCTTCGACCTCTTCAGCTGCTGAAAATATTAAAAGAGTAAAGGACATGGCACTTTGAAATCCTTTGGCAAGTATTAGAGAGCTGGCAAGGGGGCGCGACATCTTTTGAGAATCCGTTCGAATAATTTTGGTGGATTTATTGAGTGTGACACGCGTTCTTGCTCGAGTCGTCCCGATAAAGCTAATTTCTATTCAAACGGCAACAGTTTTCAGCCAATCGAAAAAAAAAAAAAAAAATTCGCTGAAGGAGTGAAGGCCATCCCAAAAAGTGTGAATAAAAAGTGTTTCGAAAACTGAATAAATGGTTGGCATAAGTGTATTACATCTGAAGGGGATTACTTTGAAGGCAAAAAATAATAATTATTGATGAATAATTAAGTATTTTGCGTTTTATTTATAATTCCCTGGACACAATGCATAATTATTTTCATCAGTCCAGAGACAAATTCGGATTTACCCCGACTGGTTTATGTCTTGTAATTTTTTCGTTAATTTGAGTTTATATCACACATATGTCATTTAAATTAAATGAGTTGATCTTAATATTAATACTTCCGACATTCAAAATTTGGTAACGAAACTAAGTGCGTGTACGACTTATAATAAAAATAAACTACATCTTATTGAGATGAATTTCATTGTAATCCAATTCGGTTTTTCCGAATAATCCATTTCTTCATATTGCATGAATATAAAATATTATGCCATACCCGATTTTAACAATTCCTTACTAAGTTATATATAATGAAATAACAGCAAAATTCTATAATTTTTTTGAAGTATATAACATTGAAGGGTATTTCAGATCAAAGCTGAAGCAAAATTTTTGACTTTACGAGTACACGGAATGCAAAAATGAATGCAATACTGAAAGGCTAGAAAAAGTGGTGGAAAATTTTATCGGCAGAACGATATTTAATTCGTCGCTGAAGCGATGCATTTTTCGAACTAAGAAATCCAAAATATTGAACTTATTTGAGATAAAATAAAAATCAATTAAACAAGATTTATAACGCCTACGTTTGCTCTAAAAATAAAACTAAATTTCAACAATTTCATATTTTCAGATGATTAACTGTCGTGCGAATGCACACAGCCACTAACCATTTTGTGGTAGAAGAAAAGTATCACCTCTAACATCAAAGTATTCATCTAACGCTTGCAACGAATTAGACTAAAATAGCATTTAGCTAGTACCCGTGTTTATGTCGAATAAAATGGATGGAAACCCACCAGCATAAATATAACCGAAATCCGAGTAAATCAACGATGTGCAAAGGTAAGCAGAGTTGATCACCGATTTACACACCGTGTCCGAGATATGAGTGCACCAGCAAAGGCAGTAACAATAACACAACATAACAAGAGACACTTCAACTAACAACAACGACGTCAGTTGCTATTTAAATTTATTAACCGGAAGTGAAGTTGTGTAAGTGTGCAGTTATTATTATTATTGTTGTATGCTGTGCCTATCAGCGCACATACACACAGATAAATATATATATATTTATATAAATAAGCATATATAGGACAGCAGTAGCCATATGGCCAATATAGATTCATGGAGTTTCGCATATTCCCCATGGAATACGGCGCTTAGGCGGCGCTGTGCTTGTGTTCACTCAATCGTGTTGTCATGTTGTCATTAATGTCGTTCACTTTGCATTTATTTTTATTTTAGCCATTATTGTTTTTTATTCAATTTGATTTGTTCGTTTTTTTGTGCTGGTGTTTTCTCTTTGTTGTTAACGTTACCGATTTCATTGTGCCACGAACCGGAAGTTTAAGCCCCAAACTCATTTGTTGCGTTGCGAAGCGCTGATTCTAAATATAAGAACTCAGTGTTTAGCTATATACAACGAAATATATATACATATATCTATATACAAATGTATATGGCAAGAGTATATATGTGATGCGTCGCATAGGTAAAAGTTTGTGTGGCAACTTTTTTGTTCGGAAATTATTTCGCTTTTCTGCTGCAGTTTACATTTTGGTTAATTTTTATTTTATTCTAGATTAGACACACACGCACACAGACATGCACATTTGGTATTTACATATAGGGTTCTGGGTATATTTTCGGTTGGTCATTGGAGAGTGAAATTTACTTGATGTGCTCACACGGGTTGGGTGTAATAGAGTGAAAAATTTTACTTACACAAATATTTCCTTTTGACATGCGGGCATCCGAAGAGCATTCATTTATTGGCTTTGATCTGAAAATAGATTTACAAAAGAATTTATTTCAGTAAAATGGAATTCAGTTGGGACAGGAGCAACGATATTGTCAAATTTAATATGTGTAATAATTGATGATCAGGAGCGCTAAGTATAGTAAAATAGATAAAAGTTTAATTTGCTTATTCACTCATGAAATTGTATTAGCTATGATATTACAAATAACTTAATCTATCTTCAATATTATTGAAACGAAAAAATTTAATATTTTCTTGAATTTTTTAATAACCATGTAACAATTACTTCACTACACTGCACTGTATGAAAACTCATATTTTATTCATATTCAAACATATTTTCAGATGACATCAATGTCTAATATCTTTCATACTTTCAAACTTTCTCTCGGATGAGTTCGCAAGAAAGAGCACATTTACTCAATTCCCATCAATTTGGGAAAGAGCAGGTGTTACCCTGTCTTTGTGCACGCGAGCGCTCGACCTCTACACGCGTTGGCCTGCAAGCAGCACTTGTAAACTTGTGGCACAAACCTTATTCCCCAATGAGGCATATAAAAGGTCCATGGAACTGCTAGCTCTTATCTGGTACTTTCATGGAAAACATTGCGGTGGGAACATCTATAGTATACACTTTCTTCAACACTGTACAGATTACGCCAGACTAAGGTTTAAAGAATTTTCTTTCAACGACAAATGGGCTGCAGTTGATATTAATTTTGAGACATAACTCAAACTTCTGAACTTCAAGACAGACGGACGTCTCTAGCTGTCTAAGTGGGATTATTCGCATTCTCTCGAAAAATCGAAATGGAATTTTAAAATCGATAGCTATTCCGAATAAATTTCCTCCCCGACTTTGAAAAAAAATACACGTTTTGGTAGCAGAATAAACTATGCTACAAAATTCGTACAAGTTGGCTCATATTTCTGAAACTATTTTCCGTATCTTCCTCTTCTTTATTGGTTATAGCCGAGTTTACAACTGTTCGGAGGCTATTGTTTCCTTTTCATTGGTAGGGTTTTTTACCAAACCCACCCAAATGCCCAGATGATACTTGGTTTAAGACCGGAAGTCGTGAGTTGCTTGAGCCATATGTAAAAGAATCGTTTCGGGCCACTCCTAAGTGAATAGCCCTCAGAGAACTTTCCTCACTCCTCCTCTGAATCACCATCAAAATTTGGGAGTATATTCTAAAATGTTTGTAGATTCGATATTATAAGCATTTTTTATATTTGCAATTCACAAATGATATAACCCTTTAGAATAAAAAGCGGAAATCTGCAAAATCAGACTAAAAATCCCGATTTTGTTAAGAACAACTCGATAACTCTCGTATAGCTAACTCAAATTAATTCAAAAGTGTATTCTAGAGGATCCAATTGTATTCATTAGTTAAAAATCCCTTAGAAAACTTAATTTAAATCAAGCAACCAACCATGTATTGGTTCACATCAAAAAGGGCGTCAAAGTACTGACGCTTAAAATTCAAAACAAAAGACATACAAAGACAAATTTTTGCTCTGGTGCAGCTCTGTCCATATCCGTAAAGGGTATGGTCGGTAGTATAAACTTTATAACTGCTTTTAGATGTCAGCTGCTTAAATACTCGTATTATATAATATGATTTATATTCTTGCAGTTTTATTCCAAAACTGATAATTTTATGCCAATAATAGTACAAATTTACAAGAGAAAGTAAGTTGAGATGTTGTTATAAGTTCAATGATATAAAAATGTTCAAGGGCTGTTGATACAAATACAGACAGAAGCTAATTAGTGGTAAAGCTATTCAATAATAAACCTCTTTGTTGGCATAGACACCTCTTAAGCAGTTATAGCTGTGACTTTTCGATCAAGAGACTGCCAGGTGCTTGATGAATTTTTCTATGCTGGAATCTAGTATTACAGATAAGCATATTTTGGGCCTCGGCGACGTCGACAGTATTTAAAGCTTAACTTTTCTTCAGACTCATATTCATCATTATACATTCAATATAATTTTGATTGAAGCTTGATGTATGAGAGGAAACCATCCCCGACTATTTTGGGGTTAAGAGATAATTCCTTGTTTCTCGGTATCCTCTCGATAGACGCGTTAAAATGGTTCAATGAAATAGAAATTCGGAATTTTTAAACTACTTTCTCTAATAAATATTAAAGTATTATATTAAATTCCCAACCATCACGGGCTTTAATAATGCCCAGACACATGCCCTTCAGACAACTAAATTTTGCCAAATTTTCAAAATATTTTCCTGTGTCCGTCTTTTCGTTTTTCCGCTTTCCAGGAAAACCCACAATGTGTGATGTTTTTCGTGCACATATACGTACGCTTCGTACAACAACATGGCATTCAATCAAAAACTTAGGTAAATAACAAAAACAAAAACGTGAAAATAGTAAAGAAAAGCGCTTGTCATCCATGACCACCAGCCGGGCTAAACCGTTCGTCTAATCCATCATAAAGATACGCGCCAACAGACATGCCGCACTGGACGATGCCACGCTACGCTACGCATATTGTGGTGGCGTAGTGCCGTCCGGCAGCAGTGACAGCGGCATAAGCGCTAGGGCGGGAACAATTGAAAGCATATGCAGGAATACTTAGGCGTGCATAGATAATATTTATTGTGGTGGTTACATGTGTTAATGCCCTGTAGGAAAATGAATGAGGAAAACATAAAGAAAGATAAAGATATATGTAAATTGGTATTTGTGCCCACTCTCAATTTCTCAATAAAAAGAAAAAATTGTAAAAATATTTGCAAATATTTTTCATATAATAATAGTTACTTACAGTTTTTTTATTGTCATATGCAGTGGAGCTTCGACTGGCTTGAAGACAGCACAAATTGAACTCTTTTATTGCTTAGTATGTTATTCGAAAACGTTGCCATCTTGCTGAATATTTGGCATGAAAGTAGGAAACATTTATGTAATGTATTATATTATGTACAATTAACCACAAAGAGATAACAAAAGAGTAAAGCCAGGCTGAAAAAATGTTCGTGCAGGGTTGCCACATGATTTAAAAAAATTGGCCAAACTTATTGGTATTATAAACAACTAATTACAATACGAATACTAATGAAAAAATTTCTTAAACACGCAAAATAATTTCCAAAGAGTTGCCACATATTTAAAAAAATTTACATAATTATTTTATGAACAATTAACTAAAATGAGGTAAAAAAAATACTAAAGTCAGGCTTAAAATATATTCGTGCAGTGTTGCCACCTGTTTAAAAATAATAATTTTTTGAAAGTCTATTTGTCTTATAAACAACTAATTACAAGAAAGGTATTCGTCTAAAGTACCTCAAAAATTAAAATTATTTCTTGCAGAGTTGCCACATATAATATTTACATATTTTTACACAATTTTATTATGATTAATTAACTATGATAAGGAAAAAAACTAAAATCAGACGGATAATATATTTTTTGGCTGCCGCTCAAAAGATTGCTCAAGTTTATTTGTAGTATAAACAACTAATTACAAAAAGGATATTAAACTAAAGTACCTTTAAACTGGGAGGAAACTGTTTTTGTGCAGAACTGCCACCTTTTTAAATACCTTTCAAAGCAAATAAATTGTTTAAATAAGTAACTAATAGCAAAATTTTCAAATTTTCATAAGGTAAGAAACTAAAGTCAGGCTGAAAATACTTTTGTGCAATACTGCCACCTGTTTAAAAATATTTTCACAAGTTTATTTGTGTTCTACACAGCTAATTACAAAAATTGTATTCAACTTAAAACTGAAAAGAAAATGTGTTAAGAGTTGCCACCCCTTAAAAAAATTAAATAAATTTATAAGCAAATAATTGTTAACATAATAAATATATAACAAAATTTTCATCAAATTAAACACGTCTAAAAATGTTTCCATAAAAATTATTTAAAGAAGGCTTTCCAACTGTTCAAAAAAGAACTTTTTACAAAGAAAATTGAAAATTTGTTGCCACATGTCCAAAAATTTAGTGTACACTAATGCAAATTAAGTAAATATTCACAAAATGAAATACATTTCGCAAATTATGCTTCCAACTATCCGAAAATCTTTTAACACCAATACCTTTTCTTACTGGGTACTTTCATAGGAAGAGAAAAAACGAGTAGCATTTCCCTTATGAAAGTGGTTAAGTTGGATATTGTAAGCAGATATTTAACCGAATTGAAGACAAACATATTTCAGGAGAGAATTTATGGAAAAAGTTATTAAAAGAGGCGATGACTAGCATAAGTTGTAAGTACGACAAGAACTGAAGGATATGTTGTGATAAGGATATCAAAGGGATATTAAGAAGTCAATATACAAAATGAAACGACAGAAAATTTAGTGAAATTTTAGAAATTTAAAGAAGAATTTAGTTCACGGCGGCTGCTGAGAATTAGTGGCATTAATAAAGAGCCGATGACAAAACAAATATTAATGATCGAAATTGTTAAAGAGCAGTCTTTGAGGCATATTACAGCCACAGCCTGGCTACTTAGCTGAAAGAAACCGCAAAGTTATCTCTGTGACCGCTGAGCTTGATATTGTTGGGAGCTCAAGAAGAAAAAACGCGGACTATAAATTCTAAAATATTTGTTTAACACTTTAGTACGTCAAAAGCGTTGTTTATGTCTCTCTTTCTCTCTTTTTCACCTGTGCTTTTTTCTTACGGCTGTGTGTGTCAGAACTGTGAATGATGAATATCCGTCAATTGGACTTTGGCAACGTGTCGGCACTTTAAACAAAAAATTTTTATTGTTCTGTATTTTGTTGTAATATCTTCTAACAATCAGCCATGCAACCGGTGAACTAACGGCACTGCTCAGAAAACTGTACGACTATGTCATAGGCATGAAGTTAACGCCGACGCATCCACAGCCACGTGCTTTTCCAAATCTGTTGCTGCTTTGACAATGTGCTGCGCGTGTGCAACACTGCCAACAGTCAACATAAACACACACACACACAAACACGACAACATATCTGCTTGCTTCAATAACTTTTACGTTAAATAATTGGGGGTTGTTATTCGGCTCCACAAAAATGTATCCGCAGGCAGTGCTGCCTCACTTCTTCAACTGACACACACTGGTTGAGCCATAGCTCTCTCACACACACACAGCCATACACACACCCCGCCAGCATCATCATCATCGGCATCGTAATCATCTTCGGCGGCGTTATCGTAAGCACAGCAAGATTTTTGGGGGTTGGAAAATGCTTTCACACGCACGGTTTTCCTATTTTCACCTCTGTCGCCTTGGGTGTTGTTGTTTTTGCCGCTATGTCTGTGCACTTTTTTTGGTAGCTTTTTTGGGAGTGGGGTAGCAAACGCGCTGCACGACGTCAATGTAAGCGGCGACGTCGCTGTGCGTTGTCTCAGTGCCGCTCGTTGTTTTCATTGTTACTGAAAAGCGAACGGTTTGTCATTCGTTTCGCAACGTTCAACGCGGAAGTACACGTGTGGCAACAACGTGCGGCATTACATTAAAAACGGCGTTAAGTGGAAATCGTACGGCTCGTTAATTGCTGTTGACTTAGCGCGCGTTTTAGGCTGTAAAATTTATTGGTGGACTTTTAACAACTTAAAAAATAAACACTGGAAAAAAGTGTTGCGTGAAGCAAGACAATAAATGGTGAAATAATAGACGGGTAATTGAGGTTAGGGCCCATAACTCTGTCGGAAATAGTGTGAATAATGACACAAATATTTTATTTTAAAGGCAAATGGTGGTGTTGAGATAAACATATGTTTTCGAAAATATTATTAATTTAATAAAATGTTGAAAGATGCTTGTGAATGGATTTTTAAGAGAAATTTTAAGTAATTCTTTGTTGTGCTTCATGTTAGCTGTTATAAAATGTAATATTAGAAAAAATATTATTATTTTGATCACGCTGTTCTGAATTTATAAAAAAAAACATATGGCACTGAAAATTAAGTTTTTAAAACTTATTTATCTTTTATAACTAAAACAGAATAATAATATTCAACTAAACGTTTTTAGAGCAAAAACATGCTTGATTAACCATAAAAAAAAGTTTAGAAAAATACTAAAATAATCCTTTTATTAATTTTAAAAAATTTTACGAAAGTTTGCTTTAATTATAAAGAATATCTACTCCCAAAAAAATTAAAAGAAAAATATTTACAAAAATTTTAAATAATAAAAAAAAAACAATAAGAACACAGTTTCAATAAATATAAAATATAATTAAACGATTGTTTAAAATATACATAATATTAATTGACATTGAATCAGCATGAAAGCAACAAAGTTTTTTTATTATATTTTTTAGCAGAATTTCCATAAAAGTTTCTAAATTATAAATTTTTAGAAGCATGGGTATGAAAATCTTTAGGAAGTGCCAATTAAGACATAAAAAATAAACTACGTTATCACCAACTTTTACTCACTATATAATTCTTACTAAATTATTTTTCAAGTAAAAAAAATTATATTACAAAATATTGAAAATAATTATAATATGTTTT
>NW_017537589.1:873313-953248 GCF_001853355.1 Bactrocera latifrons
CTAAATAAAAATTAAAAATTATACAGTGTCATATGTTATTAAAAATTGGAGTTAATTCAAATTTTATTTTTCTATAAGAACTAACCAATTATGTTAAATCTAACCAATTTTCTACACTAAGGAATATATCAAAATGTCTGCTCACTTTCCAAAAAAAAATATGAAAAAGAATCAAAATTATATAATAATTCATATATATTTTGTATATGTAATGCATTTTAAAATAATGAGTATAGAAAAAAAAACTAATACTAAAAATTCCACAAAATATAAAAATAAATAATTTTACAGCAATTTAAGCAAAAAAAAATATATATATATATTTTCTTACAACAAACATTTCACAACCATAAAAATGCACTTAACCGTCACTGTTTTCCCACATTTATATGACTAATTTCCATTATGTAACACATTTATATAACAACCATTTCAAATGTCATCAATTCGCCTCAACAACAAAAAATAGCAGCATCAAAGCAATTTAATTGTAATTTGAAATTCATTGTGCATAATTTTCTATTTTAAATTCGCCGTTGAGTCTTTGGCTTTGCAGTTTTCTCGCGCCAATTAACGACGTGTTGGGAAAAAATACAAAAGAAACATCAAAAAACAGAAAAAATATAACAGAAACAATAAACACAGAAAAAATACAATAAAAACATTAAATAAAAAAAAATTAAAAAATTAAAAAAAAATACCAACGATTGAGAAGAAGAAGTATTAGCGCAGTCACTCGCCGCTATTAAAAAGTTGTTGTTGCCACAAATACATTAAAAAACAAACGAACGCGAAGTATACAACAACAGCAACAAACAATAAACACAGCGAAATTAAAAACCGATTTGCAACTAAAAGTCGCATTGAAAGAAAAAGTGTGGAGCGCATGCAAACCAATGAACACACAAGTATATATATAGAAATATATGAATATTATATACAATGTACACATAGACGATTAAAATTTGGACAAAAATAATAATAGTGAATATATATGAAAAATCACATCGAAACTAATCAGCGAAAAATAGATAAACACATAAYAACAACAACAAAGTGCGCCAGCAACAACCACCCACCAAATCAGCGCGCGCAACACTTCATTCACAGCGTTGAAACAGCGACGCTGACCGCTTCACGCGCGCAGCGCACCTTTTTTGTTTGAGCCACACACACACAAACAAGCGCCACTACATACATTGAGATATATGCATACTTATACATGTGTATATGTGTTTATGCACATAGAATACTTTGTTATTGTCATTTGAGCCGCTGCAGCAGCGCTCAATTATCGTGTCGCGCTTCAATGCCGTCGCCGCACTGTTGTTGCAACACACAACGCCCCCAAGCCAAGCCAAAAAAAAACAAAGCGCTCGCTACGAAATCGCAGTTAGAAGTCTCCTACTCAGCGTTCGCAGCACATCACCTCGCGCTGCGCTCAGCGCTTTGTGCGGCGCACGCCTCTCTTTGCGATGACTTAATTCACTGGACGCGCTCAGTGCCAATTGCATATGGTTGTTGTTGTTGTTTGGGCCAACAACATATCGAGTTACAGTCACGACGTCCATATAACTGTATATGTGTGCGCGTATGTGTGTGCTCACGCGCCATCTAATTGACTGCATGGTCCGCTGATTGATTGACTGGTCGTCGGTGGCGCGTTGGGCGCAGTGCCGGTCGTTGCGCGTTGCTCGGCTCAAGCTACCGCTGTAGTTTGGTGTTGTTGTTGCAGCGATTTGGTTGTTGGCCTGCGTTGGTGCACATTTTAATTGCAAAAAGTCGCTTATTTTTTTGGTTTTAGAATGAAAAACGTGACACAAATCGAGACAGTTTCGGAATTGTGAATAAGACACTCAATAGTTGTTGTTACTTTTCGAAAAACCATATTTTTAACAAGAGTGTTTTATATACTTATATTAATAATAATAATCATAAAGTGGGTGAAAAGTTAATAGACAATCGCGATTTGAAGTCTTTCTTATAAAATTAGATAACAATTCTAATTAAGTTCTCTTACAGCGGCGGCAAACAAAATAGCACTTTGATATGCTTTTTAAAATTGTCAAATATGTATAAAAAGTGTTTTGATTAAGTCGTAAATAGTTTTCTTCATATATTCAAAAATTGTTTCTCTCAGAAAAAAATAGATCTTTTCATCGAACAGAGAGATATTTTTCTCAGATAAACAGACATATGAAAAATAATATTTTACTTAATTGGAGGCACTCTTTGCTCAAATATAAGGATATAGAGAAATAAATTTTCTCTTAGAACAAAGTCATATTTTCTTCAGATAGATTTACATAGAGAAAAAAATGGTTCAATGGAGACATATTTCTCACAAAAGTATTTTAGTTCAGTTTATTCTTTACAGAGAATCTGGAATCTTAAACAGAGAATCTGGAGAAAAAAGCTTTCGCTCAGATAGAGACATATTTTCATCGGACTGAGGGATTTTTTCCGAAGATAGAAAGAAATAGAGCAAAAATATGGGTTTGCTTAGTTAGTGGAACTTTTTAATCAGAAGGAGAGAATTTTGCCTTATGTAGACCTTTAGCTACGAGAGAGTGTCTCTTTCTTCGTCAGGCGAAAATTTTTCAAATATAAACTTTTAATTCAAGTAGTAATGCAGAGATAGACCCGCCTTTCCTTCGGATAGCCATATAAAAAAACACAAAAATATATAACTCAATTTCTTTGCTGTCAGATAAAAAACATCGAGAAAAAAACTCTTCCTCAAATAGATATTCGGACAGAGAGATTTCTTCCTGAGATAGACGATCATATAAAAAAAAACAATATTTTACTTAGTTAAAGAAACTTTTTCCTCACATAAAGAGACATATAGAAGAAACCTGTTCCTGAGATAGACATATCTTTTCTTTGGTAAGAGATATCTTTTACCCAGATAGAGAGAGGTAGAGAAAAAATGTTTTTCTAAGGGAGACCCTTTCCATGGACTGAGAAATAGAAAAAAAATACTTTCTTCAGCTGAAGGAACTTTTCCTTCCGATATATAGATATTTTTCTCAGTTAGAGAGTTCGTGAGTTTAGAACGAGAGAGCTTTACCTGAGATAAAGAGACTTTTTCTGGAAGAGGGGGAGCTTCTCCTCAGAGTGAGAACTTTTTTTCTAGTATTAATGCAAGAAAAATCTTTCTGATTTTGGATAATGGTATTAGAAAGCTGCAGATTACATGATATTGGCTATAGGAATATGAAACCTTAATTTTATGATCTAAGTTCTCTTGATTAAATATGATTCAATATTTTTTGATAAACTTACCGTATTGTAATTTTTATGTTTACGGAAAAAGGTAAGAGGTATCTTGGTAGAGCATTCAGTTTCCAACAAAAGCTATGAAATGCGATATTTTTGTAGTAGTTGGAAGAAAGATTTTAATTTTTCTAGCTGATAATAAGAAAAAATTGAAAAATTTAAGGCGGAGAACCTTCCAGTTAGAATCAAAAGCCTAACTTGAAATGTGCTTAGCGAAAAAAATAAACAAAATTTTACTTCACCTAATGGTCAAGCTCAGTTCAACACAAAACGTATTCCACAAAATTAATAAAACTTCTTTATAAATCCAAAAATATACCAACAAAACCGATACAAATGGCTTTTATTATCCTAGCACTAAAATCTCTATTTAATTATAATAGTAAAGGAAACACTAAATGCTATTGATTCCATGCAGAAGCATGTAAAAGCATAATCGTAAAAACCAGTGGTTCAAATTACCGTTATTATTATAGAAAATGATAGTTAATGGGAAAATTTAAAAAATTCTCCAGCAGTAAATTTGTTGAGCCTCATCCATTCGTTTAATTATCAAATCATTGACAATGAACGGGTGGCTCGGCGCTGTACGAAGTTTTACTACTCTATTTCATGACGCTTTAGCAAATATTTCCTATTTGTACATATTGAAATTTTTTTCTTTTACTAGTGGATAGTCTATTGCTGCTGTTCTGTTGACTCTGTTGCTCGATGTTGGGCTGCGCAGCGATGCGATATCGAATTCCGTCTGCAATAGACCGGAACGTACGAGCAAGCCGCGCTGTCGAATGGGTGCGTTTCAATGCGATAAATACCAATAATACATATTTACATGAACACACAAACACTCTCATACATATGTATATTGGCATATAATTTTGTTTGCGCTAGTGATCAGTATATAAGTGCGCGTGACTGTGTGTGTGTAGCGGTATGACGTGGCGTTTAATTGTGCGCCGAGCGCCGCGCCGCTACAAAAAAAAACATATCCACTTCATGGCTTGTAAGCAGCCAAAAGCTAAGCGACATGGCGATGGATGCGCGCTATGAAGTAGAGCAGCTGCTAGTCTATCACTAATGATGCGATGGTAGGAAATTAAGCTTGGCAGATTTGAGCTCTATAGATTTTCATACCCTCAACAAAGTAAGTTTGCCACAAACTTTGTAGCACTACAAGGTCTGTACATCCCTCGAGCTCTTCGAGCTAGTTCTTCAGGTTTTGGGATATTGGTCTGATATTTTGCATACATCTTTTTCTCCCGATGAAACAATACATTTCTAGAAACCATCAATATCAGACCACTATAGCATATAGCTGTCAAACAGACTTACGGATCCAAATCTGGTTCATACATGGAAAACTTCTTTATTTAAAGAGATATCCTCATGAAGTTTGGCATAAATTATTAACCAATATATATCTACAATATTCAAATATATTGTTCATATCGGCTCACTATAGCATATAGCTGTCATAGAAACTAACCAATCCTATTATAGTCCTCATATGGCAAACTTCTTTACTTAACGAGATATCATCATGAAATTTGGCACGGATCATTATCTAAAGTATATCCACAAACTTCGAATATATTTTTCAAATCGGAATACTATAGCATATAGCTACCGTACAAACTGGCTTATCAAAAGCAAGTCTTTGTATGAAAAACTTCTTTATTTGACGAAATATCTTCACGAAAATTTGTATAGATCACTTCCCAAGACAAGGGTAGAATCTCCGAAGAATTTTTTTTAGACCGGACCACTATAACATATAGCTATCATGCAAACTGGCCGATCGAAATCAAGCTAAAGATATTTTTATATATTTTTAGTCTCTAAAATATACATCGGTGAAGGGTATTATATTTCCGGTGCAACCGAAACTAACCTTTATTCTTGTTGTACTCATTTTTTTGTTGTTGTTTAATAGGATATAACTACGAAACGAAATGCCTTTTCGCTATATTAATAACACAATCTCTCAATACTCATATGCATATACCCACTTTATATGCCAGTCTTTCGTAGTCTTTAAACTTTTCAACGAAAATTACCAACTTCCTGTTTTCACCTGCCAATTCATTACACGCACACATAATACTTGATCTATTCCACTTGCTTTTTCTTGTACGCCCTACCACCAGAAACATTGTCCACTTTGCTTGCTAACTCATGTCTGTCTTAATTTTATTGATTGTCTATCCGATTGCTAATGGTCTTAATTTCAAGTCTCTCAGCAGCTTTCTCATCGTGCCCAAAGCATTCAGCACACACATTTGTATGGACTAACTTTGCAATACCTGCGCTGAATTTGCCTGTGGTACATCAACTTACCGACTATTAGACTTTCGCTGCTTCCCTTCCTTCCTCTCCCTTCATCTACTTCTAGGTACAACTTAAGTGTTCAATTTGTTTGAGCTGGAACAGCGAATGACACTGGGGACCACTTTTGCTTAAATACTTTTGGGCAAACAATGCTATTGTGTAGTTGTTGCTATTATGTGGCATGGACAAGCATAGCATTTAAGCATCAAATTTGTCTTAAACGACGGATCTGGTTCTTGGTAGTGGATGCGCTTCATTTGGCTTTGGATATTGTACATTGAGTGTAAGCTGAATATCAGACGTTTTCATATAAGCTAATGCACACAAACATACATACATTCAAATGCATTTGAAAAAGGCACATGAAGTCGTGGTATTAAATAGGATAAATTTTTCAATAAACTTAGTCAAAACAAAAAAAACATTATGTCTTATTAATATAGTTACTCTCTAATGGATTAAATGGTCTTACAGATTTCAAGAAATCGATTTTTTATTATTCTCTTCTTAAATTCTACAACACCTCTAAAATATTGTCCTGAATTTTCAAGTTGAACCGAGTAATAGTTTCGGAGATACGGCCTTAAGAACTTGTGCGCTCGAGGCTAGCTTGTCTAAGTGCGCCGTCTTTAAACGAGTTTTTCTTGAAACTATGTTTTTGAAGTCGGTTGGGAAGATTTCTCGAGAACTACTCAACCGATCTGCATGAAATTTTGCACAGGTCTGTGAGATACAATTCTTAAAGACTTGGATGTAAAATATCTGCCAAAAATCCTATTTCCAGTATTTTTTCCTTCGTCCAAGTTCTAAGTTTTAACTAAAACACATTTTTTTCACTTTAGATAAGTGAAGAGTAGTTTTCCTATAATAAAAGGAAAGCTTACATTGCTTACTTCATATTCGACATGTAAGGAAAATGTCCCTAGTTGTTTACAGCTATTAACTCGAGAATTGAAACCACCTTAAAGATATCTCAGTGATTTGAAATTGCTCAGGTTTGATGTGTATTTGGGGCGGACGGATTCAGTGCCTTCAGCAAATTTTAGCTTTTTCGATTATGGTTAATTTTTGGAATGCCATTCGCTAACTTGTTGGATGTTGGATAGTTTCGACTTAACATTCTTAAACTCACCTCTCGTCGCCAGTAATGATGCGTTGATCGACTGTACGGTCTTTTGCAGCCTGTAGTAAACGTTCTTTTTGACAATCATTTCGGTCTTTCGTTACGAGTCTAGCATTAACTGCTTCATAATCATCAAATCATAAGAATTGTTGAAATCTTTTGTTATCTCTCTGAGAAAAGCACACCGATTTTTTTTTACTGTTTCTTTAGCACTAAAACTGAATACTTTTACAAATTATTAGGCTCCAAACTGCTATTGAATTTAAGAAGTTTCTTTTTTTTTTTAGGCATAAATATACCGGGAAATCGATATTCATATTAAGAAATCTACGTTATATAACAATGCTTTGAGGAAAATCCAAGTCATCGGACTTTTCCATCTCCTTGTACTTTAGTTTACTCAATCTAACCTTAATGAGTTACATACATTTGCAAGGCAGAAAAACAGATTTTTTTCATTCCATGGCCGATCTGAGAAAGATCTTTCTTAACATTATCTCAATACCAAAAAAAAAATGTTATTATTAAAAACAGTGATAAAACTAATGATATAGATTAAATTAATCTGGTAGGCCAATAAGCCAGAACCAGATTTAGTTGCTAAGCCCCCCACAACAAAAGGAGTATTACTAAGGAGTAGTCATCCTGAATAGATGCCTACGCTTGACGCGATTTTAACAGTCTGCGGTCTCACTATCGATACCTCTGCCAGTGCATCAATCGTGGGGACCCCAGATGCTTACAACGTATGTAGTCTTGCTAATGCGGGATAAGTGCAGTGCAGAAAAGTGCTAATGATTTAAGATCTAGTAAGAATCTTGATTGGCTTTTGCTATAAAAAGATGCTTAAAACATGAATATTATTAATAAAAATTGCATACCTTCAATATAAAATATATTTAAGAAAGTTGCGTGTATTGGTTGGTCCGGCCATTTCGTAGAACTTACTGACTCTGAAATCAGCGCTTCGAGAAAAAAAAAGAATTTGTAAAATCTGGGAGCCGATTCATTATGTTAAAAATTTCTAACGAATACACTGAAAGCTTCCGAACTATTTGCCAAGTCAACTATATATTTTCTAAGATTATTCTCAAATATATTTTCACCTAAAATGCAAAACAGCGTATCATCCAAAACTCAAAACTCAGCTTTTTATTGCTTATGACGCACAACATCATAGTACATAAATGACGACATAAAATTTTAAGCGTCTGCTATCAAATATAACCAATTGATAACCAATATATAACCACTCTATACCCATTTCATGATCAAAACTCAAGATTTGGTTTCAATATGAGTGATTTCCTTTAAAACGTGTTTTCTTCGCCTGCAAACATATAAAAAGTACTGTTACCATTTTTTGCATTTTAGGTGATTATAATATATATTTATTTGAGATACTATATTTGGTAACAAAAAAACATTTTCAAAATATAACCCACAAGTGTATATATTTCGAAAAGTAGAGTGTTATTAAATATACATGTATGAAACAAAACGCCAACACTTTTAGTACCTGAACCCCAATCTCAACCAATAACGATTTTATTAACTCAAACTCATTTGAAGCATTAGAAGATTTAAACGAATAATAAAGATGATTTTCTAATAAAAAGGGTATTACTGAAAATATATACAAGCACAATTGCTGAAATAAGAAAATAAGGGAAATAACGTAATTTTAGCAAATATTCATTGCAAACTGTCATTCGTGGCACAATCCTACCACCCACAACACCTTTTTACGAGGGAATGAATAAAATTGTCCTCAGCTGCGCATATAAATTTCAATTGAATGCTAAATAAACACGGTGAAAAAGTTTGATTGACAACTGCAACGAATGCGAATTATGCAAAAAGGAATGCTTGAATAACAACAAATCAAGCAGAAGTTTTCGAACTTCAAATAAACACGAATTATGAAACAAAAGGTTGGGAAAAAACAAAAATATGAAACAAAATATAACAAAAAAGGGAAAAAACAACAAAAGCAAAAAGAACAACAAAAAGGTAAAACGAAAACACAGCACAAATGAAGAATACAATAACAGAAGCATGAAAATAAAAATTAAAAAAGGATTCAATTTGCAACAAAAGGTGTATATGGTGGATATGTGGCAACAAACAATTGTCATTGCGGCAGCCACTAAGAGTTTGAAGTGCAAAATGCTTTTTTAAGCTGATGAAGTGTATGGGTGTGTGTGTGAGCGCACCAACTCTACAGCTGATAAGAAGTTGAGTGCCACCGTTGAGTGGCAGGTGATAGCACGGATGGGATGCAACACTTTCACTTACGGAGACAGTTAGGCAGACAGCTAGCGGAAGTTTATGTGTGTGCAACACTTGCCGCCGCTTACAAGGCCAGAAAGCATTGCAAGTACTAGAGTTAAATACACATATAGAATATGTGTGGTAACATACAACACACATACACACACGCAAGCAAATAAGTAAAGCTGGAGACCTATTCGTGGCTGCTATGGAGCAATGTCAATTTGCTTATTTGCTCGATTTGCTGCCAAAAGTTTCAATGCTATTGTTGTTGTTGTTGTTGTGAAACCCATCTTTTTTTTTTTTTTGCTTGTTGTTGTCACAGTTATGCCACTTGTTTCGTCACTGCTACGTTTTGGTTACTAATGTTGCGACTTGTCGTCACTCATGCTGCCACCATTTGTTGCACACTTTATCAAGCGAGTTTATGTTGCGCACACGCCATGTACGCACATAAGCAAATGTATAGAAACACTTTTTTCATGCATATGCCTGTCTGCCAGCCTGTCTATTTCGAGTTGCACGTGTTGTATTGCTCGTTTTGTTGGCGCATAAAGGCAAATGAATATGGCATTGTTGTTATATTTGTGTATTTCGTTGTTGTTGCTTTTGTTGCTACAGTTACCAATTGTCTTTGCCTGATTGTTTTGACTATAAATGTCAGCAACTCAGCGACAATAGCGGTACTCAAAAGTCTGTTGCTGCCACAAACACACGTAGCCGGCAGTACATGTGGCATATGTTTGTATGTGTGAAGCGCACATGCAGCAACCGGCTCTTAAGGCGCACCACCGTCAATGACGGATATGTTATGCCATTGTTACCGCTACTCGAGTTGTTGCACTTGTTTCTGTTGTTGTCGTCGTTGTTGTTGTTCGCACAATTGTGCACTTAGTTACAGTGGCAACGTTTCAAGTGTCTCACATCTTCGCTGTCAACTTCCTATAACGTTGTATAACTGCTTTTTTGTGTGTGTGCGTGCAACAAGCAGGCAAGCTGCTAAACAGACAGTCAGACATACAGACATAAATTGATATCTCCATTTCCTTCCGTTCGCTTGTGCTTTTGTTGTCAAACAGCGTGCAACAACCACACACACACATACAGACACACACATTTTCATGCTTGCAACAAGGCAACTACCGCAGTTACACTTCCTAACTGCTCGTCGAGAACTTGTGCCACAAATGCCACCGGCACGTATGCGCTTTCGTAATACACACGCTGCAACTCAAAGGCATAAACTCCACACACCGACACACACACAGACACAAAATCATCACTATTGTTCTTGCATTATATATGTGCTTGCTGTTGTTGTTGCTGCTGCTGGCTTTATTGTTTTGCTGAAATACGATTGATATTTCCGTTTGATAGCGAAATGCATATCTGCACTGTAACTTTTGCATACCTTGAGGCGCCCTGCCGCACAAGCAAAGCGCACAAATGCGTTTGTAAGCGTGTGGCAAGTGTTTGTTTATATTTATTATTAACAATTGTCAACGCGTTGTTTGGCGCTTTTGTTGTGCTTTTCTGATTACATTGTTATTGCTTTTATTTTTCTATTTTTTTTGTTTTATTTTTAACCTCTTCAGTGGAGAGTTTATGTGGTGCAAGCACAAAGTTTATTGTACGTTACTAGATTGTAGATTCTTGTGAGTGTTTCAAGACATTTGTTTTGTGAATTTTTGATATGAATGCAAAAACTACTCGCTTTTCCACTTTTTATATCAATGTCAACGTCGGATAAATAACGATACTGTGATATAAAACATACCTAAGACTACCTAATATAGATTTATTAGATGTCGGATAGTGTCGCTGTATTCAACTAGAGAATATTGTTGAGCATCTAAGGCGGGTTTTTGAATTATACAAGGGAGCTTACGACCTGTGCCTTCATTCATTATGATCATCACGATGATGACATCTGTCGGAAGCCATAATTTTGTCAAAAGTCAATTTTTGAACTAACCCTTTGATCATTACCTACACTCATCGCCTGACGTACTTTTTCTTTTTTTTTTAATTTTTCGATTTGATGTAATTTTATCCAGAAAGATCTCCTTCATCGTCAACGCAGTGCGCCTGGAGATCGGCTTGGAGTTGAATAAATCCAATTTTTTTTAAATCAACCCCCGTTTTAAATACACTAAATTCTGTGAATGTACATTTTCTTTAATAAACAAAGATATTTATAAAAAAAAAACGAGTTTTGTCTGCCCTACAAATAGATATGGTCAGTTAAAATGCTCCTGGTTTCCTTTAAACAACATTTTTGAAACGGAAAGTACGTTTCCTCAGCGAGCCTTTATTGGCTTGGAGAAACTTCGTTCGATATCTAGAAATGACTTTAGACAGTATGAAAAAAGAATCAACTACTTTGGAGAAAGTTTTATTTACGTATGAATATGTATATCCAACGTAGCTAACAATATTTTCGTCTAAACCTTGTTGTACAGTAAACTCACCTTTCAGGCCACTCACACTTTTAGGTAAAAGAAAATGCACCAATTTCAAAAGATCGTTATAAACTTTTATTTTCTGCGAAATTCACTTCACACTTATTATAATAAAATGGGTTTAATTGAACTGAAGTATTGGATAGTTTAACAACGTTAAATGTATATTATATAAATATAAACTGCTCAATTAGATATATTGGAACCAGTAGGTTTTAAAAAACGTTAAATATATATTAGATGTAACTATAACTCGGGTAAGCGGATCGGAACCGGGGTGTTGCGGAAAGCGAAGATGTTGGTTGCTCGATGTCGTAACGAAAAAGGGGCGCGAGATCTTTTCTCTTTTCCTTTTATTCTAATTAGAATGTAGAATGTCATCGCGTTTGGGTACATGCGCGTATATGTGTGTTAAATGTATTCTCTCGCGTGATGAGGTGAATGGTTGATTCGATGTGGTGAATTGATGTAAATGTGATGCGACGTCGCTACTCATTTAGCCACTTGTTAAAAAATATTATTTATTTCCTTAAGTGGTTTGTATCCGTATCTTCTTCTGAGCATGGCATAAAGCTTTTCAAAATATGCTTTATTTTCTAAAGCAGATATCGATGCTAGTACTTTTTCGCCAAGGCGGATAGATTATTTTATTTCTATACCTGGGGTTTCGAGTTTTACAATAACATTTGTAAAGTTAGAAAAGTTCTGCTTTAAATAGAAGAGGTCGGTAATTACGCGGTGTGACTTAAGCAACTTCTGGGACAATCGAATAGCCTCCGCATCGTTGCAGGTTAAGCTAATTAAAGTAATCAGAATAATAAGCAGCAGCTTTTAACCACGTACTCCGACGTGTTGAGTAAGGGTTGGAGGAAATTCGCTGTGCCCTGATGGAGCGACAAACTGAGGTTAACAATGGCGGCTACAGCAGTGATAATCAGCGTCAAAAGTTGCAACTTTAAATGAATAACTGTTTGTTCGTTCATGTAAATCACTCGTTAACACTCCGAAAATATAGTTCATGATCAGAGTGTGTAGCCTCGTTTAAAAAATACAATTATTGGAAGCTTTTGATTTTATATGTATATTGGCTTCCCGGAACGTTCCACAAAGATCTTTAGCAAATGTATTGTTGTTTTGTGGCTGATATTCCGTTATAAGAATTTGTGCTTGTAGGGATTTTCGCTACTCAAGTTTTCCCATTGGAAGGAATTTTTATTTTTGTAAACGTAACACAGCAATAACCAATAAGAAACGAAGGGTGGCGTTTGATGTTAATTATAGGTATGATACTGTGATGCCAAATACTTTTGGCTTTCAGTGGAAAACCATGAACTTTCAGGAGCTCTCTTTACTAGTTTATTACAAAACGACCTGATTTTCCGCTCGCAGTCAAAGTGACAATCTGATTATGAATATTCAAATTGAGATGCGCTACTGAACTATAAAATAAGATTTTACACGGGTTTCCTCGAGTAAAAAAAAGTCGTTTTTCAATTAAAAAAAAAATTAAAAATTGAAATAAGTTAAGATAAAGATCATCAACTTTTACATTTCAAAAGTTATTCACAGGCTGTTGAGCTTTCATAGTCATAGAATTCTAACACATACCCACAAGAAACCAAGAAAAGATAAAAAGATTTTCAAGATATTTCTCGTCTCAGTCATATATATAGAGATTATGGTTTTATACCGCCATTGTCGATTCTTTTTTCATTCTACTCTATCAATTTGGCTAATTGGACAACTCAAAAAAATTCTCTCCGAGTATGAGCTCTTAATATTAATGGCATGTCCTCCCCTTTCAGTTTTCTAATCTTTATGTAATATTTTAAACAAAAATACATATCTCAGTACCTATTATAGCACGTTTCTTGCCGGAAATGAAATTCAATACAAGTATGGCCTCTTATATTCCTACATTTTCGTAAAACTCACCGCAAAAATATTGTTAAAAGCGTAGGTCTGTCTGTATCTATATGTGCCAATAAGTCGCGAAGTTTATGAGATATTGATCTGAAACTTTACACAGATACCTTCAAGAAACTTGACACAGATTATTGTTTAAAGCAAAAATATTATCTCCGGTGAAATATTTCGGAACGGAATACTATAGCATAAAAGGTGTGTTCAAAAAGTATCGCGAAAGTTTTGCTGACAGTTCTCCTCGATTGCAGGGCGTGGTACATCATGAGTTCTTGCCACAGGCAATTTGCGCGAAGCAATACGCCAGAAACGCCCGGATTTGTGGAAGAACAAAAATTGGAAAAAGAAAAAAAAAGAAAAAGTGGAAGAACACATCGTTTCTTGTGCGCGACTTTTTGGCCAAAAACAACACATTAATGATGTCGCAGCCACCGTATTCTCCAGATCTGGCCCCCTGTGACTTTTTCTTGTACCCTGAACTGAAGAGGCCCATGAAAGGAGGACGTTACGCTTCTCTTGACGAGATAAAGACGGCATCGAAGGAGGAGCTGAAGAAGATAAAAAAATGATTTGCTTCGAAGATTGGAAAAACCGTTGGCACAGGTGTATAATATCTCATGGGGATTACTTTGAAGGGGCCAAAATAGATATTCATGAATAAATAAATAATTTTTAAAAAACATAAAATTCGCGATACTTTTTGAACACACCTCGTACAACTGCAGTACTAACTGGTCGATCAAATACCACTCTTTGTATGGAAACTTTTATATTTGTGGAAGTTAGCATTTTTGTTTAATTTTATTAGTTTTATTCTAGTCTAAGGACACTGGCAAAACTCTAACACAAAAACAACTTCATTAATATTCCAAATGCAAAATAATATTGGTACTCAACTTTTGAAATCAACTAAGATGCAATTGAACTTCACATATAAATATATAATAAATATTTATATAAATGTCTGATTGTATTCACAAAGATCTCGTATAAAGTCTTATGTGCTGTTGGCGCATTTGCTTGAGACCAGCACGTAAGCAGCTTTGCGCTTGTATCGATAAAATCTCAAGTGATTTATGACGCTTTTGCTAGCAAAATATTCCGACATAGGTACCTACATACGTACATACGAGTACATATGTTTAGCAACTTTCTTGCCGGATTATTACCATAAATCTGCTTAACTGAATGTAAGGTGTTTTTGGGCGAACACACACACATACACCACACATACAAACTGCAGTTGATATCAATCTTATAATAAAGTGTGTATTTGTGTGTTTCTCCTTGTGCTTGGCAGCGTTTTGAGCATTCTTAAGACATTTATGCACATATTTCCATAAATTGTTGTTGCTGTTGTGAGCAAAGAAAATTGATTTATGCGCAGACGTCTGCCAGCAGGCAAATAAGATGCAACTTGAGGTGTTTTCTTTATTGAATTAGTGATTTTTGAGGGTAAATAACAGTATTTTGACCATGAGAGATGGCCAATAAGAGAAAGTGACCGGGTATTGCGTGTGGTTCTTGGTAATGTACATTTTGGTGAAAATTCTAGACAAGTGTGAGTTTTGAATATGTGTTTGTATGTGAACATAATGTAGCTTGTTGCAACTAAAATGTCAATAAAAGCCTGTAAAATGCTAGTGACCGTTAGATGCTGTCGAGCTTCGGTTAACTTCAGATTTAATTGCAAATGAATTTAGTGTTTGATTTAATTAAATATGTCCATAAATTAGGCAGTAATTAAATTGTTTGTACAGTTGCAAATATAGACAAGCACGATGATAGGCATAATTTTGAATAGAGACATTAACAGGCGTAAAACATTTCATTTAAATAACTGTTGTACATGAGTTTATTTATACGGAATTAAAAGTACCCAGGAAGTTTAGGGGTTAATTTTTTTAACTGAAAATTTTAAACAGTTTGAGTGCAAAATCGACTATTATAATCGATAAAAAGACGAGTACTGTATTAGATAACTAATCGATTATTATATTAGATACAAAGTTTATTATATTACTCTATCATTATTATACATTCGATAAAAAGTCTATTGTTATCGATTATTATTCCAGACTAAGCCAATTATTATGTTTTATAAAAGGCAGATGTTTGTTTCAGGTAACTAATCGATTTTTAGGTTCGATACAAAGTTTAACATATTATTCGATTATTAGTCGATAAAAAGTCGACTAAGTCAGACTAAGTTGACTATTCTGTCTTATATTTTATGATAAGTAGACTTTTTTATTCGATAAAAAAATCGACTGTTGTGCTCGATAAAGAAATCAATAATTACATATATTCGATAACCAATCGATTATTTTCGAGCGCAAATAGGCTAAAAAAATTTATATTTTTAATATTTTATATTTTCTTATATCAAAGAAAATACTGTAAATAAAAGATTATTATAATCCTTTTTAAAAAGTAGTTATTACCGGGTATGATATATATTTGTTCTACGCTTTGGAGCTAGTTAGGAGTAGTCCAAAAGGTGTAATCGAAAATTATTATCCGATAAATATCGATAATTACGGATTAATGACGTAATGACTTCATTATTAATAAGATGTTGAATAAAATACACAATTTATTGAATACATATGTATGTATGTTCAAGCTGTTTTCAACTAATTATAAGCAAAACCATTATTAGATTATTTTTGCAATTAAATTCCATGCACAATTTTTAAGATTACGAAAACCATTCAAAAATGTATTTCAATACCAAGCTAATGTACCAAAATGAAATAAGATCCGACAGTTTTGCAGTAAAAGACAGTTGTCAGCTGGCACTTCTAAAATTTAAGTTGATTGGGTGCCGCTAAGTATTTTAGACACAATCCCCATTATATATGACAAAAATTAATGAGTGTAAGTTTATATTATATTATTAGCAACACTATAGATCACGAAACACTTTTCTCGGAAGGTTATAAAAATGCGATCCAACCATAAAAAATGCCACAAGATGGCGCTGTACACCAGATCTTATAAAATATAAGATTTTTGAGAGTAGAATCGAATTACTGGTAATGTTCTTTCAACAAACGGAGAGAAAGATTATAAGAATTATTAAATATTAAAAATAATAGTGTAAATAAACAACGAAAACTCACTTCCTGTTCAATCCACATTGCCTATCTCCAATACAACTCCACATAAGAGCACAAAAAAGACGCGGCAAGATGTCAGTGCATATTCTTACAAGCTTATTAACGGCATTTTGTCATTTGTAACTCAATTAAGTAGCAGCAAGCCTGCACCGGTATGTGGCAACTCGGGCTATACATATGCACACATACAGGCATATGCTTATGTACCACACACACAATTATTTGCGGCTGTTTATCAGTGTTTATTTATTTTTGTTTCAACGTTTTATTTTTTCTTTTACCTTTTTGGCAGCCAACGGTAAATTTGCAACAAATTAATGGACAAAACAACCACAATACTTATTTATGCATGTAAATATATGCAAAAGAGCGCAGCAATAGAAGTGGCAGTGAATAAGCGCAGCAAGCGGCTGCTGAGTGATAGCAACCGTAGTAGGGACAACAGCTGTGGTGGCAACGGTAATTGACGGCAATCAGTGACTGGCGGCAACTTGGTTGGTTGGTTGATGCTTTTGGCTGCGGCCAGCGCTAATCTAATTGCTGGTGTTTCACAAAAATAACAACAACAATAAGTGGATGTAAAGCCTACAACAAAAACAATGGCAGCAGCAGCAAAAATGTTACAATGACAACCGCCTGCGACAGTGACTTCTCAGCAGCATGCAACAGGCAGCACATTCGCCAGCCACGCAACCAACCAACCAGCCACGTCCAGCGACCATATCAACTAATAGCCTTTGTTCCGGCAGCTGTGCGCCTATTCGAGTGCAGAGTGTGCATTTAATGAAATGCGCCGAAAAATAAAGTAATTTGCGCTCTAATTGCATTAAAAGTGATGCAATGCCAACGTCAGTGCAGCCCAGTCGGCCAACAACAACTCCAATTCATCAATAGCAGGCAGTGCAGGGAGCAGGTGGCAGCCGCAGCCAAGCGTTCAACATAAAGCATATTGTATGTAAATGTACATTCTTTGTTGTTTTTATTGTTGTTGTTGTTGTGACCACTTGATTGACTAGCCAAGTTTCAGTGATGTGCTCTTAACTTGCAACTACCCGAAGTGGCGCACTCCAAACTTCTTTACGTTAATTTACTAGCGCAGGCAGTTGGAGGCTTTGTGGTTGTTGTTGTTGTACATTACTGCAATATGCACACTGTGATGGCAAACCAAACAGTCAAGTGTAGCAACCGTTTTTGTTGGTTTTGTAATTGCTGCTGTTGTTGTTAGAATAGTTGTTGTTTTTGTAGTTGTTGTTGTCAATGGCAGGCTTTCCGGCAACCGGCGATTGATCACTGTCCCTAAACTGCGTCCATCACTCACGCAGCTTGCCTACAACTACCACAAGTACTCACACACAAACACACATACAAATTCGCTTGTCTTTGTTGTTGGTTGTTGTTTTTTTGTATTTGTAGATTGTTTGCTGTCATTTGGTTAGTAACGCTCTAGCCTCAATTAGTTAACCTAAAGTGCTTGCAACACATGACACGTTGCCTAAAAGTTTATAATTTGTTTACAGCAGCAAATAAACAACAACAACAGCAAGTTTGCAACTCAATTCTTTCGCAATAAACTTCGTTGCATATTTGTGGGCGCATTTAATTGGATTTGTCTAAAAGAAACTTGTTTCGCTTAGAAAGCTTTTGAGTTCAATTATTTTTGGAAGTTTCGTTGCTGTTTTGCTTGATTTGACTTAAATTTGAAGTGTTGTTGCAAATAACTTAATTAGTAGAAGGTGACGTTCATAAAGGAATGAAGTTTCTCAAAATTAATTTAAAAATTTAGGTTATGTGAAAATCCGTATAACAAAACATTCGTGTGGTTTATCTTTCTTGAAGAAAAACTTGTTCTGAAAGGTTTGTTTACAACAAAAAAAAAAAAAAAATCTTTGGTGAAGCCAATTAAAAAATCTATAAAAAGCCTCAACTTTGGCAACACTGAAGCCAAAATATTCTTCACTGGTGTCTTTCTTCTAGCATAAAAATATATTTATCTTGATGTCGATCGGGTTTCGACCTACACAATATGAATACTCTGAGAGTTTAGCCTTGTGGGTGGTTCCCACAAACGAGTAGTGTCTTGAGAAGGAAAATACACTTAGGCACCAGCCGTGTATATACTGAAATAGGCACAGATGCATATAGATAAACCGACCTTCTTAGCAAACTGGGAATACACTGCTTAGGAAATTAGTTTTAAAAAAAGTTCTAACAGTTTTTTCTTAAAATCAAATATTTCCTTTTTCAATTAATAAATAGGTCGCTCTTTTATTTCGATGTTAGAGAACAAACACAAATTTTAATCGTAGAAAATTGCTTTATTGTTTGTCAAAATCGGTTTGATGCAATTATCAAGTCACTTCGGCAACTCAGCTCTTCCTAAACGTGCATTCTGAACATATCAACCGTCTCTTCCTTGATACATAGTGATCTTAAAGTGGGGTGATTGTATTTTTGATGCCATTCTGATGTATTTCTTGAAATTCCTAGTTTTTCACACAAGCTATGTTTGATTTCTTTATTGAGGCTTTTCTATAAGAAAATATAAGTACAATTTGAATTTTTTATAAAAATCCATTTGTACTTAACATTTTTGTTCTCCTTTTTCCCCTGAAACAACAATCCAAACAAAGTACTTAATTTTTGCATTGTCCACTCAGCTGTTCTGCCTTTAGTTTTGGCATTGCCAACTATCAAAACTATAGCAAGGTTTTAGGGGCAGTGACTGAACATACTTATTGCCAGGAACTTCCAACTATTTTCGCATTGAGGTATGACGTCTGAGAATAGTATTGGAAGCACTCCAGAGAATCGATTGAAAAAGAACTCTAAAATTATGAAAACGACTCCTAATGGGAAAAATGGGAGTTCCCCCGTTGAGCCATCCACAAAAAAATGCGAAAATGCCAACTATTAAATAGAGGTGGCAAACGCTTTGCGGAAACACCAAGTAGTGAAACTACCCAAATCGTTAACCAGTTTGGAAGTAAAACAAAAAAAGTTGAGAACATGAGGGCTGACCTAAGCAATATAAACCAAACAATGTGCGTTCTGGTTAGCAGCATAGTAGCGCTACATGCAGAGGCTGAGAAAGGCGAAGCCTGAGTGGACGATGTTAAGAAGAAAATACTAATTGAAAAGAAAGCTAGATCGAGATAAGACGCCATTATACTTACTAAATGGATGGTGCATCATACGCGGATATGCTCCGGAAAATAAAAAATTACAACGCATTAGAAGAGTTGGGCTCAAGTGTCTTGCACATAAGAAAAACCTTTCAAGGAAACCTGCTATTAGAGCTTAAAAACCAAGCAGAAAAGATATGCATAAAATAACAACTGCCGAAGGGATTTCTAAGCACTTAAATGGGAGTGCCGAAAAGAAAATCTGGTGAAAATAAACGTTATGCGAACATCATGAGATAGACCCGAAGCGGTACCCAAATAGTTCTCATATGCCTAAGCACTCCGGATGCCAAGGCTCCATTTAAGATAGGCAAAATAAATATCGGGTCATCTATCTGTCGCCTCCGGGAATACTTCCTCTGTTACTTTTGGTATTTCCACTTCGGGCACATGGTGCACAATTTTTGTGCGCCCCCCGGCGGACATTTTGCGAAGTCATGCACTATCCGTCCAAAGGAGCACACTCAGCCTTGAGTACTACTGGAACCAAGTATTTGGATAAGGCGAAATCATTAGTAAAATGAGAATATTACAATTAATTTCATCTGAGCATTAGCCATATTATTTTGAATTTTATTAAAAAATTTTGTTGTCACATTAACATAGTTACGACTTAATTAAGAGCAGTTAATTAAAATTAAAATAAAACAAATTCATAGAAAATGTACAGAAAGTGAGAGAGAGAATTAATTTCCATAAACGCACAAATCCCGCCAACTTTAAAAAGCAAACAATTGAAATTAATTGCTCCCCACATGCCACTCCCGGCACATATGGACGACAAGCGCTCACAAACACACACATATACATACAGTTATGTGAGTTATATGAGTCAATTGCCATATCAATTTTTTATGAAACACAACTTAATTAAAGCGGCTTATTTACACTTCGGGCTGTCATGAGGATACTGTAAAATCAAAGGCGGAAAATGAGAAAGAAGAAGAGATAGAAGACGAAGAAGAGACAGCGCGCACTAATTATTGGCAACAACTCACCTGTCTGCACAGATACCTAAAGGCTGTTGCACATATGGTGTTGAAAGTATATGTGGATGATTGAATTTGTTGTTGTTGTTGTTACTTTTGTTGCTGACAACACTGTTGTGCCTGAGCACAGTCATATTAATAATTAAAATGATAACAGCTTAATGTCTTTCAGGAATGCCTGTTAAGGAAGCATGGTGTCTGTATCTGCGTATGCATATATATATGTGCATATATATGTATTTCTGGCATGTATGTGTGTCGGCAAGCAATCTATCTACTTACCTCCACTGCAGACATTTATATGAATAGTAAAATTACAAAAGAGATTTTATGTTATAAGTGCTGGTGTAGGCGAGATTGTGCTTAAGAAAAGAGGGTTCTTTTGAAGAGCACGCATTTATGAATAATATGTGCTTAAGCCATATGCCCACATACAGGATAAACCTGTTCTCATGAATTTTTATGCACAGCTATTGTCTCCAGCTGTTGAGCTGCATGTGTTGACACGAGCTGTTCAACGCTTGTCAGCATTCTCCACGCTGTCAAATGCTCCAATTTCATAAGCTGTGCCATTAAACCATACATACATATATACAAACAAAAAATTCATATACAAAATCTTATCCCAAAACGCTTAGCTAAATTACCGAAAAACGAGCATTGGTCTGTGATTACTCGGCGCTAACTCAGGCTCACCCACGCCATCAACATTGGCCTGTAGCGCCAAGACTCTCGACGACACTTTAGGACCCAATTTAAAACTCATAAAAGCCTTTCAAGCTTTCCCCCATCAACCACCCACCACAGCAATTTCCAACAAGACACAGACACCCACACGCGTGCATATGTTTAAATACCATCGCTTTGGCATATTCATCATAGCGCCTTGAAGTATGCTTTATGTAAATAGCTGGAGTATGCCAGCAGCAGCATTTAAACAGATCAGCGTCGAATTTCGACTGTACTTCAGTTGCTCTTTGCTTAAAATTTGTATTTTGCATATATTTTCCACGATTTTCCCTCGAGTGTTTATGCTAAGACAGTTGAGTAGGGTTTTTAGTGCATGCGCGCGTGGGTGGGTGAGTGTGGCTTCTAAAGGAATGACAGCCAGAGGCTAAAAACAACAGCTATGCTTCACGGCACAGCATATAAAAATACAGTTATTCGTGCATGCATATATTTATGTATTTACATGGACTCTACTGGGTTTTTTACATTGGAGTGCAAATAATAATATGCAGGGTTTTCCAATAAGAGTCATATGATTTCTTATAAAAAACAGTAATTTGTTAGGAAATTCAAATTATTTTATTATAATTATTGAAAATTGTCGAAACGACGGTTAGAAATTATATCATCCCTATTGCAAAACCCGTCACTTATACTGCGGTACTTTTCACAAGAAATTTATTTTAAAAAAATTATTTTTGTAAAAATTTAGTTAATAATAAATTAAAATAGAGAAAATAAATATGTATCGGATAAGAGTTGCCACTTAAAATTTAAAATTATCATGTGCTTTCTAAAATATTAAATTTATGTATTTTTAAATCCGGCTTTTTGGGATTAAAAATTAATGTTTAAATTTATTTTCATTTATTTTTAATGTTTAATGTGATTTTCGAGAATGAAATTTTTTTCCAGACCCACATTTGGACAATTTTTCTTTTTTTCAAACCGGGATTTGAGGTTAAAAATTTAAAAATTATTTTTCAAATCTTTTTAAAAACTATTTTTCTAAATGTTTTTTAATATTTTTTTCATATTTTTTAAAAATATTTTTAAAAATTATTTTCAAAATTTTTTAAAAACAAGATACATGTATATGTATGTATATATTTTTTTTTAAATTTTAAATTAATTAAGGTTTTTTGGTTTATTCAATTTTTTTTTAAAGCCTTATTTCCAACCCTGGCTGTTAAACAATAAAAAGGACGTATTTGTTTTGTGTGATTCTTGTATTTTATCTAATAACTCTTTCATACAAGTAAAAATACACCTTTTTTAACGTTTTTGGATAACTTTATTTTAATGAGTGGAGAAGTAGAAGGCTTAATACTCGATATTTCTGTATACCCAGTAGCGCTAACTGTTTCGAGATTTCCTTTTTTTAACTGTAAAAAAACTTTAAAGTATCCCTTATTCGGAAACTCAAAATTTTGATATTTCAATTTATATAGCATACTTTTGGCGGGTAAGAAAAAAATTTCAAACATCAACGGTAATCTCGACGACATATTGGTCTTTCGTCTGTACTAAAGGCACAGATGCCAAGAAAGGTTTCATGTTCATAAGAAAACCAATGACATCTTTCAACACACCAAACAAAGAAATACAAAAAAAAATAATTAATAAAATTATAATTTATTATAATACAAAATATTGTAATAAAAAATTATAATTTGAAGAAAAAATATTAATTTTTGACTAAAATAAATTCAAAACAACAAACTGTAAGTAAAATATAAACAATGGCGCTTTAGTTCATGCTCGAATTATATTCAAAACATAATAACAATTCAAGTGCCTACCTCGAACAACAAGTACACGTGGAGTCTTAAACTCAAATGCTTTAGCATTCTTTGTTGCATTTTGGTTGACTGCTCGGCTTGGTTTTGCCTTGCAGATACAAATTTGAACAAAAATAAGAGTGCAAAGCAGCCACGCATACAGGTATTAGCTACAAACTGATATGGCCACAGAGCGTTCATCATAACCCACTGCTTTTAATGTCCCCTCCACACAATAGCATATACGCGTGGCGCGGCAAATACCATATTAGCACGTGCTAATGAGCAATTTTGTAAAGTGATAACATTTTATCCCGGCTTGTGGCAGCGCACGAGTGCCACTGAAGTTACCACAACAGCAGAAAAACAACAAAGCAGTAGTCGCATAAGCGGTTGCCGCGTACACTAGCAACAAGTAGCAAAGCAGCCACCGAGCATAAGCAGTCATGTGCGCACATGTATACAAACATATGTAGCAACGTTTTTATTATTTACGTGCTTAGTCTTCTTTTTGCTGCAAGCTGAAAGCTTTTACTTTACCTCAACTTATTTCAAGACTCGTTTATTTGTATGTGTGTGTCTTAATTTTATTTTCGATGGCAATCTCGGCTACGATTCCACTAACAATCTCAGCTCACTGAAGCCCTTGAGCTTGTGGCTCCGTTTGCCCACCTCTTGCCGTAGGGCGAATAAGCATAAAATGAGTGTGGAAATGACTAGGAAAGTATGCACAACAAAAACATAAAAGTCAAGCCCTCAAAATGTACACAGTTGCAAGAGCAGCAATAAGTCGCATATTCGTAGAAAAGTAGAGTCTGCAACAAAAGTGAATTAGTAGGCGGAAGCAATGAAACAAATTGGATGGTAAAATATAATGAGGTGAGAATGGGGGTGTCTACACAGCGCACAAGGCGCGGAAAGTGGATGGCGCGGAGTATTGAAGCAGGTGGTTGAAAATATAAAATTAAAAACAAAATTAATTTTAGACTGAGCCACGCATAATATTCTTATTGGGATACTTTAAACATTTAAAAAAAAATCTGTCAGTTTGTATGACAGCTATATGCTATAGTAGTGTGATCTGAACAATTTCAGAGACTGTAGCGTTGCTTTGGGAAATGATCTATGCCAAATTTCGTGGAGATACTTCTTCAGATAAAGAAGTTTCCCATACAAGGACTTGATTTTGATCGGTCAGTTTGTATGGCAGCTATATGCTATAGTGGCCCGATATCGGCGATTGTAAAAAAAGATGAGCGTCTTCGGTTGAAAATAATGTCTACAAAATCTCAGATCTATATCTAAAAAAAACTGAGATAATAGTTCGCATATGTACAGGCGGTCGGTCCGACAAGGCTAAATCGACTCAGCTCGTTACTCAAATCATTTATATACTTATACATTTCATGGTCATGCATCTCCACTGTTTTCTTATAGGTGTTATAAGTATTATACTTGACAAAATTAATATACCCGACTCAGGTTATAGAAAAACGAAAATCTGAGTGTGCGGTTAGGAGCCCTTAGTGGAAGAAAAATGTGAAAAACAGGAAATGCTAAATATTTAAAGTATTTTGACTTAATACTATTTACATATAAATTTGTATTCTACAACACCAATAAATTATTCATTTTTTCACACACTCCGTTCAAAAACTCAGATTTTCGAAGCAAGTAAACTCAAACCCTTGAAAATCACTTTTACAAAAATATTCACAATTATTAAGAAAAGTTGTCCTCAAATTCACAAAATTCCTTAAAAGTGTTTTATATTTTCATTTCTTCACATTTTACCTGCCACCACTCTTTTACCCACACCTTTTCCCTTACCTTTGTTTACATTGCCCTGCACACCCTCATTTATTTTGTAAAATTTTTGCCGCCGTTTATTATTTTGTAATTTTATTTTCCTACTAACGCGCCGTATTATTTATCACATTTTGCTTGTTTACTGATTTTCACTTTGTCCTTTGCCCTTCTTTTACCTTTCGTCTTATTATTTTTTGTCACAGATTGCCTAACGCGCCAGGATAATGATAACATTTTAATAATATTTGCTTTTTATGAACATTTTTGGGCTTAATATACATGCATATACACTTACATACATACTTTTATGTAAATTATGTAAAGCAAAATTTAGGGAGGCTCTTAAGGCGATTCAGTGCCCAAATAAATATCTAAAGTCCACACTCCACCTGCATCAAAGTAGAGAAGGCAACTCAGTAAAACTAAAGAAAAATACATATACATCCCCTGATTTAAAGGTCACCTTAGTATAAAAACGAGTGTCGTTGTTGTAAATTTATTTTGGTCAGAAAATCCATCGCTATTAGACAACTTAATTACTGATATTATTGTGTGACCTTAAGGTCACAACAGGTGGTAGATGTAAATCTAAGGCTATGAGATATTAACACCTACTAATGGAGTGAGAAGATAAGTAATTGAAATGAAATACTTAAAGTGAAATTAAGTAATGATGAAAATAAAGTGGGGTAAGAGCTGTAAGAATTTTTAATGAACAGTAGTTTACACACACTGCAGTGTCTATAATTATAAAGTAAATAAGGCAAATCCAAAAATATAAAAAATATATGTAGATATTACGCCAGAAATCAGAATATCTCGACACTGAAGAGCATACAAAAATAATGGTGCGCCAGGAAAGATATCAAAGTGAGAAATATAGTACTTAACTCAAAGAAAAAAAAACTAAAAGGAACTGAAAAAACTAAAAAAATCTAGTAAATAAGAGTGTCAAGAAATACTTTCTTAAAAAATAGGAAAACCTTAGTCAAAAACCGACCAAAAGAATTTCTCATACCATCCTTGCAGTTTAGTATTTTTCACTAAATTTTTCTTGAAAAAACAAAAATTAATTTAATAAAAATTCATTGATGCATTTGATCAATATAATTTAATTAGAATTTATTTTTTCTACTTCATTACAGAAAAAAACCAAAAACAACTCAACATCAAATTAGTGGTAAGTCAGCAATAATTACATCAGTCTCCATTTATCTTCATAATAAACAAATAATTAAAATGCCTTGACCCTACTACCGTCACGAGAGTGTTCGTTATGGTATATCGTCACCTGAACAGCAAAACGACGCATCTTTAAAAAAATCAAAATTCAGTTTTTATTCGCGATTCATTACATCCTATTGTGAAATATCAAGCTTTCGCTCACATATACAACCAACATACGTATAACCCCTTTGTACCCAAATCCCAAATTTTGTTTCATATGAGTGGTTTCTATTATATCGTTTTCCTTGAGGCGGCATGATTGATGTAAAAAAGTTTGCTGTTTTTATCCTTATTTATGGACTATTATACTTTCTTTTACCATTGAGTTTAGTGTTTCTATAGCGTTATTGTATGATTATATGACTGAATCAGACAAAAGCTCTATGATGGATTTACATTAAAGTGAATCTCGGTGAGTCTTTTGTAGCATATTTTTTAATGAACTCTGAAAACTCTTGGCACTAAGAAGAAGAAGACTGCCGGAAAATACTTTTGTCACAATTTTTTTGTTCATATAATAAATGAGATATTAAAGAGCAACGTTTAAATTATATTTTGTCAATTTTTCAAAGCAATTTTTCGGAAATTCAGCCATTGGTAGCTGGTTTCCGGAGGCATCGTCCAAAAAGTCATTTCGCGGTGGTCAATATAACAGACGAAGGATGCACCTAAAATTAAAAACTAAAATTTCATCTATTTGTAGATGAGAATAGGTCATGATTAAACGTAAGATTAAAAAAAACAATATTTAGCAAAGTTGTAAACAAAATAGTATGATTTTAGGTATAATTTCCATCACAAATTGCTTTGAATTGAAACAATTATTTATAATCGAAAACAATAGACGTTCAATCAGTCATGAGGTCATCCTATTTAGAAGAACTGTAAAATTTCAATAAGATCGCTTTACCGCTTTCTAAGAAATTGTGACCACCCACTTTGATAGTGTTGAATTGGCTCTAAATTTTAAGTGCTGTTTTTTCTGAGATCTAACCCCGTAAAAAAAAGGGTCACTTTGCGAAAGATTTTATCCTCTACATATTTATTACGATTGCCTTGAAACTTTGGGAAAATATTCAGGACATATCATTGTATTAATTTTTTGAAATTAGAAAACCATTTTAACCCATTGTCATGTGCATGTCAAATCGGCCTCAAGCCAAACAATGAAAAAGTAGATGTGAGGACCGAGCGTTTTATTCGGAAGAAATTGTAATAAGCATTAGGCTCTTTATAAGGGTTGGATGTAATGGGCAGCGATCATAAAGAAAGACACTTTTTTGTCATAAAATGCAACACTTATGATGCAAGTACACTAAATTTGTACCTTAAACAATTGGAGAAATATTATATTTTTAATGAATCCAACTTGTTTCGTAAAGAACGGTTCAAGAATTGAGCTTCTAATACAGACAGTCAAGCGAGTAGGATACGCAATGATCTGAGGATGATTTTTTTAATATTTTAATTTATCAGAGGTTTTTGTTCGTTCTCAAATAACACAAAATTATTCCAATAATACTCTGTGAAGAAATTGCGCGCAATCTCATATCCTTAGTAAGCTCAAACCTTTGGAACATAGAAAATATTATGGCCGTTTTTTTTTTTTTTTTTTTTTTTTTTTTTTTTTTTTTTTTTTTTTTTTTTTTTTTTTTTTTTTTTTTTTTTTTTTTTTTTGTTTGTGGCGACTAACTTTTAAACCTTCGAATCACGAAAAGAATTATTGCCAGCACGTTTGAAATTGGAGGATGCTTCTTTTGCTTTTTGAGACTTATATATGGAAAACAAACGTTTATCGTGTTTGCTAGAAATTAGTAATATTTATAAATTCACATCATCTTTTGTTTTCGTACTTTAATTATGAACTTTTAAATGTTTATATACCAAAACACTTCTCGCTTCTCTAGTGGTGATTTATTTTAAAATGATCCACTAAATATAGAACAACCGTTTGGAAAATGTTTTACAACAACTTATGGTATAATAGCTTAGGCGGCACTATTTTTGCATAAGTGTAGTTAAATAATAACGAGCTTTCGAACAATTTTACATACATATTTAATTATGGTATATATATATATATATGAACAAAGTAAAGTGTACACAGCAGCCACTGCAAAATTTCACTAATCTACTAAAAATTAACCCCAACAACTGGCGGCGCAGCTGTGCAACCAAACTTTACAGAATAATAGTTGTAGTTATATTAAACAAAGCACATTATTATTAGCAAAAACAGCAGACAGACAAACAAATGGATAAACAAACAACGCAACCAAACTAGAAATGACAACAAACACATATGTGTACATATAACAGCTAAGAAGCTAAGGTGTGTGCGCAAAGCCGCAATGGAAGTAACAACAAGGCGAAACAAAGCTAACAAATACAATAAACGAGTAATTGACAAAGCTGCACACATGCAAATGATGCAAACTAAAAGTACAATAACAACAAAAATAGCAATTGCGAAAATAATAACAACAATCAGTGGCAGTTAGAGCGTCAGCGATGCGAACAAAATGTCAAATGCACGAGAAAGCGCAACGCCGCACGTAAACAGGCACCGAAATACTTACACTTCTGCATTAGGGTGAGCCTAAAACTAAACTATAGAATTCATGGTCGAAAATCAACATGTATCATGCGATCAAATTTGAGCCGGAGTGACATAAAAAACTACATTTTCATGTGTTTTGATATATATTTTCATTTTCAACTTCAAAATATGCTTTTTTTGGCGAATACATTTACAATAAGGGACACCCTAATACATACATATTTCTTTGCATGTAGCAATTCAAATTTGCATAAAAAGCCATAGTTGCCACATATATGAATTTATTTGTAAACGGTACACGTGAGCGCGCTCACACACACACACACACACACGCGTGCATTTGCAAGTGTGTTTTTGTGTCTGTGGCAAAAGTTTATGCCAAAATGCCAAATTAATTGTGGCTTACAATGTAAAAGACAAATATTAACTTTTGGTTTTAGTGCGGTTTTAATTTTGATACGAATCGCAAACACACACACACGCAGAGACATATACATATGTATGTACATATGCACACAAGCAAGACGAACAAGCTTATTTATAGAAATGTGAGTAAATATGTTTGCAAATTGTGACATTTCGGCAAGCGGTGGCAAGTGCTGCAAATGAATTGAATTGAAGCAACAACAACCACCCACACATGCACTCGCAAGCGCGCAAAACATACGAAACGCCGGTGTCACGTGCCAGCAGCCGAACAACAAACAAAAAACAGACAAACACCAACAAAACTGTGCGCATATGCTACGCTTTGTGGCAAGTAGACAGCAACAGTGCATATTTGCTACAACGCTGACTCTTTACGCATATGTAGTAACGGTAAAAACATGCATATGTGTACACAGAGGTAGCATACCACGCGCGTTAGCCACTTTGCCTCAATAGCCAAGGCACTGCTGCCGGCTTGTTAGTCACCTTTTGTTGCATATTATAATTTTACGCAAACTTTGGCATCTGTTTGCTTGCTCCTCGCCTTACATGACCACTCTTTGCGCGTGTGTGTGTGTATGCAGTTTTGTTTATGAATATGTCGTTGCCGACAGGATTCTTAATGCAAACAAACATATGTTCACATGTTGATATGAATGTTGGCCCATTGGTTGCCATGGTCTTAACTGAGGTCCTGTAAACTTCCGCCAACGCACATTCAAAGAATTAAATGCGCTTAAAAGTGTATACGTAGCTGTGCGCGCATGATCCTCAAATTCAACATTGTAAACCTACTTGTCCCCATTTGAAAGAAATCATATTGGTTTGTTGACCAAGTGGATAGTGAGAGAAAGTTGACGCTTTCTATGGACTTTTTTATGTTTTGTTAATTCAAACATAATATATTTGCTTACATATACATATAAATATTACCCGCTAATTAACTTTTATACCTCTAATAAATGTCATCGCTATAGTCTTTAATATTTATACTCTCAAAGTTTTTAGGCCATTGAAAAAAGGATAGTAAAAGTCAGTCAAGGTTGTTATAATATATTACAGTTATATTTGTTCAGAACGAAAGAACAGCTGAAAAATTTACTTATCTTTATATAAAAAAAAACGTGTTACGTTGCTTGTCCGCGATTGACTTCTAAACTACTGAGCCGATTTTAGTAAACTTTAGCACACTGTGTCCAGTTCGAACCTACTTAGAAGATAGGATAGTTAAAACAATTCATAAATAAAGAATACTGTGAAATCTCTTTTAAATGGAAACCCTGTTAAGAGGACATCACCATTAACCATGTTCCTTGTTGATATTTATTAAGTACAACCAATTAAGCGGACAACTCTATTAACTGGACAGAAAGGCTGGTAACCAGATATTGAGAAAGTAGCATTAAATTCAATGAAATTTATTTGTATGAACATATTCAAAATTAAACCTCAGGTACAATCCCTTGGATTCTTATACCGACAAAAACGTTTTCGCCTTTATCCGTAAATAAAATTTTCCCTGTATTGAATATTTTATTATAAGAATAATATTATAAAATGTTTCAATATATATAAAAATTACGTATATGGTTTTGTCCGTGATAAACTCTTAAAGTACTGAGCCCATTTTAGCAAAATTCACCACACTAAGTATAAATTTATCCAACTTGAAAGATAGGGTAGTTTATTTTGTGAAAACTCAACCTAATCCACAAATAAAAATATTTTTTACAAAAATTAAATATAAAAAAATTAAAAAAAAAACAAAAAAGAAAAAAGAAAATTCAAATTTTAAACAAACCTTAACAATCACTCAAATCATTTCACAAAACAACACAAGATTTAAACAGTAACAATAAACTTTCGTTGATGCTGGTGGAAAAAAAAAATCAGAAAGATCAACGAAACACTTACATTTAGTATGAAGTTTAATGTAGAAAATTTTAATTCACAGTAGAACAGTTTTCAGAAGGATGCAGTTTTTCATTTGTCTAACTTTCGCCATGTCTATAAATAAGTCTCAAAACCAAAAATATTAATTTTAAGGACGAAAATAATTCGAAGATAATCATCCCACAAGCGAGCCAACGCAGTACGACACTGAATTTGCTGGTTCTCGAGCCTTCTACCTCATGGCACTAACGAAAAAACCAGCTTCTCTCTGCAGTACTTTAGATATTATTAAAAACTCTGAATGAAAACCTAAATACAAAGAAAATTAATTATATTCATTCCATATAAATGTTATAAAACATTTACTCTAAATATTCCCAAGATAGACACCATGTAAATGTGAAGAAAAGCTCCAATGCATTCCAAACTTGAAACAACAGCGCTTTGAATGCCAAGCAGACCTTTTATTCATTGCGCGTCTTGAATTTTGCAGAATCTTTTATTCTTATATCTTTAGTTCTATAAATTTTTATTTGAGATTGTTTCAGAGAGATTTGGCTTTTGAGAACTACCTTGTTTGTTCACTGTAAAAATGTTTGTCTGACAGTTTTTTGCTATGGAAATCCATTTGCTTCCTACATACTGCTTCGTAATAATTAAAACAATTGCAAAAGCATCATTATCTATTTATAGAGTGCTGCAATGAGATTCGTGGAGTCATGATAACTTTCCTCAAACATGGCATTCATAAAAATGTGATATATTTCAACACGAAAATCATTGTAAGAAAAACATAGTAAAGATTCTGTATAGGTTAGGTTAGTCTGGTAGACGATTGGGCTACGCATAGACCAGTTTTGGTACTTTGCGATACCAGATGGAATTCAATTACTATTTCATTACTTTTGGACCCAGGTAGTTCATTCCAACAGGTTTGGATTTTCTTTACCATGCTTCTGTCCAGATCGTATGAACAGTGCATGAATTTCCCAATGTTGTTCACGTTTTTGAGTGTTAGCCGTACACCATTCTTGGAAATCTGATATTAGGCTGACCATCCCAACTAAAACCTATAATATGAGTTAAGTAAAGAAAAATTATATAGTTTGAAATAATTATAAATCCCTACCAGGAGGAGACCCTTTCAAATGAATTAATAGCGCCTTAATTTCAAGTTCATTGTAAAATATAAATGCGTGGGTTGCATTGCAAAGTTGAGGGTATAGTTTCCAAATTTCTTAACTAAACAATCAGTAATGATATTTATTTATAATGAGGACAAAAGTTTCCAAAAAAAATAATATCTCATGAACAAAATGCTATAAATACGCAGAGATACTCAGACACATAAAAACTTTAATAAATTTTTGAAGGCTATTGGATCTATAACTGCTGTATTTATGCGAGTTTCCAAGAGATTGCGTGCTGTATTTTTAATCTCAAGATAATTTCTATAAAATATAGATTTTAGAAAATTTTAAATATTTTTTCTTAGCATTCTGAAACGCCTTTTCAAATTCAAACTATTCATCATGTGTTATATATTAAGAAAATAAAACAAAAGAAATTATATTTAGAAAATTCTAACCTACAAAAGAAATGAGCTATGAATTTTTCTATCTGAAAATAAGAAGAAAATAGAAAACTGAACAGCGAAGGGGCTTCCAGTTAAAATTAAGAACTCGTCCTTGGTGAAGCTTTCTCAGAGGGTTCTAAGAAACAAGTTTTCAGGGTACCAAGCAAAAAAAAAATTTTTTTTTAACCCACCCGACTAGTTTCTATATACATATATAGTTTCTATATACATATATGTACACTTACAGGGTCTCCGACGTTTTCTAATGGGAGTTAGAAACTTCGTTTCATGGGTATAAAGAACACAACCACAAATTTTTTCTAAACAAATAACACAGCATACTCAATTTTCATTTTCATTTTTTCCCCACAGAGTAATTTGCTTAACAATGCGAGACGCTGTCGCTCGAGTCACGATGCCCTAAATTAAATGTATAAATATGAGGAAACTTAGCGGATGTGCACACAATGGCTGCACATATTCATTTCTCAATCATTTGCATGAGAAATAAAAGCAATTTGAAAATAATTGAACGAGGAGAATGCACCTATTGATACACTCATACATACATAAAACATATATGTATGTGTGCATATTCTAAAATTTTTTTATTTTTTAAACACTTAAGAAATACTTTGGTCGGCTCAACAAAAACAATACTCATTATATACCACAAAATGTCATAATAGAATTCATAAAAATATGTATGTGAGTGCCCTCCCATTATACCCCAAATTCCACCCACTACTTACAGTAGAAATTAAGCAAATGAGCAACAAATATTTCGAGGCGTTGAAAGTGAAACGATGACAGATGCGAGAAAGAAGCGACTTCCTACTCACTTCTCCCACAAACCAGCACACACTAACTCACACACGCACAGGTTCGGTAGTAGAGTGAGCCGAGTGCTGCTGTGGCTTTGCGCATTGTCATAGCAAGACAACACAGCGACTAATATAATTATCGCAAATAAATGCAGACAACATCATGAATTAATTTAGTCGTAATCTGATTAATATAAGCGCACACAGGCTCATACTACCCACACATATACATGCACACTCAAGCAAAAGCGCCCACAAGACCACAAATAGTCGGCAGGCAAAGCTGGAAGTGTTCGGTGAATAAGCTGGTTGAATGTGAATGCTTAAATGTGGAGGCATCATTCAGCCAGTTACGCCACAGAGAACGTGTGAGCGTGCGTGTATGAATGTGAGAGCGCTTTAAATACTGTTGTATGTGTGTGTTCAGTAGAGGGAATCAGTGGCGTCCATGTGCTTAACTAAATTCCAACTCCACTAAAATGCCGTACGATTTGACACGTGATATGCCATTGTCCTTTGCGTTGGTCTACACTCCCCCATACAACTCACACTCTCTCTTTTGCCGTTTAATATCAGTTTAAAGGATATTAGCTAATAATATTTAGTTGAATAAACTATTGATTTCATTGCTCATTGTTCTTTGCCATACCCGGCAGTAGTTGCCGTATTTATTTAATTTGATTATCGTCATGTCATGAAGCCATTTCCGCAATTTCGCATTCAATAAGTATTTGCTTACCTGTGAAAGGCTTTTGATGATTATTATTAGTAAATGAAACTTAATGAGAACTTATTGCGCATTCGATTCAGTTTAATTGAAGTCGATTTTGTGTGCCATATAAAATAGCTTATGTTGAAATAAAGTTGCTGTTACTGTAGCTCTGTTTGACGAAATTATATGAAATGTTTTTACAAATAAGTGCGTGGAGGAAATGAATGAAAGAGTATCACAGTGTAATATAAAAAAAATACAAAAATATTATATGTTAATAATTTGGGTTGTCACAAAATACCAGCTGATCAAATTTGACCCGGAACTGGAAAAAAAATACTTTGTTTTAGCCCCAGCTTCAATAGCCTTCAGAGACTTATTTTAAATGGCTTCACTGGACTCATGGCGCGTTAAACGAAGCGGGAGTTTCAGTTTCGAAAACAGAAAAAAGTCACAGCAAACCAATTGTGACGAATATGGTGGCTGAGCGATGACACTGGCCACGTGGTTGGCCATAAAGTCAGTCCCAAACTTGCTAGAATGTGAAGGAAAGTCATTGTAGTTCAAAACTCATTCATTTTATGTGCACAAAATCAGTCGATTATTGGGGTCTCAAAAAACCAAGTAATAGTAAATAATATTTGGTAGTCGAAAAAGTCTTTTCGCATTTCTAATCAAACTTCAACTTACTTTTTTTTTATTTGTACTAATAAAGAAATAAACAAATATGTACCATTTTGGTCGACCACTTTTTGCTATTTTCCGCTAAATCGAAATTTCGAAATTTCCAGAACGGAAACGATAAACCACGCTTCATGCTAAACGAACTGATATCGCATCGTCTCCGTAAACTGCACAAATTTCAATGGTGGCTTGCATGGCATTGTTCCCTTTTTTATACAAAAATTTCAAAATATAGCAAATGTATTCCTTAATTTCTCTTATTTTTGAACAGCTTTAACTTTTTTCAACTTCCCCGAATTTAACTTTTTTTTTTTTGGTGCTTAAATGAAAATTAAAATGTCACCTTTCCAAAATACGAAAAGACTTTTTCGACGACCGATATTACTTGGCTTGATTGACCCTCTAGAATTAAATTCAATCATAGTCGGGTTCTGCGATAATGTAACGATGAGCGTCACCTTGACTTTGGACCAGCTTTGATATTTTTTACAGATTGTTTGACAGTTTCGACGTCACGTTTATAAATTCACGTCTCATTACGGGTAATGATGCATTTGCTGAATGTAGAGATTTTAACTAAGTTGTCAAATATCCCTTTTCGACCTCTACTAGGCGTCGTTTTTGAAAGAGATCAAATCTTTTGGTTGAATTCACGCTTTTTACCAAAAAGAGTGTGTGTTCAATCGATCTATACGAGGTTTTGAGATCCTCTACTATTACTGTGCTGCCAAGCAGAATATTTTCTTTATTTTTTCAACATTGTCGTCATGTGTCATTAGCAGAGGTGTATGGGCGAATCGCATTAGTCAAGTTTTCGATGTCTTCAGGATCTCCACTGAATGTTTTCTGTCTTTCAAATACTTGTATGCGTGATAAATTAGACTCCCCAGAACGAACTTTTGCAACATTTTCAATAATTTCATACACTATGGGAAACATAAAATATCATGAATCGTTACCCAATTTTTTTCAAGGTAAAAATCGCCAGAAAAATTTTTATTGCATGCTGGTTTCTAACGGAGCGTAATTGGTTCTTTAACTTAAAAATATATTGGAAAAGTTTTGCCAATCTAGGAAAAAAATGCTATCGAAGAGTTTAAATAGACCCGTGCGAGTCAACTTTGATGTTGAGTGTATGAACGTATTCATTTTTATATGCATACTCCAATTTTAATACTCATACTTATATTCATTTCAAACTCATATTCATACTCATACTCATACTCATTCTAACTCCCATTCTAATTCTTTCAAATATCAGCATTTTCCTTAAATTCAGAGCAGATATCTTAATTTTCCCTATCAGTGCTGACACGTTTCCGTTGCATTATTTCCTTACTCCATTTGCTTTCATCTTCACTTCACTAAAAATTGTCTTCCCACTCTTTAATTTTGTCTTACATTTTCTTGCCTCCCTCTCTACGCTTTTCTTGCTCGTTATAGCACGCAATAAATTTGGAGGGATTTCGTTTACAAAGCTTTGACGCGCAGGATAATTAAGTCATTTTGATGTGTGTCTTGTAAATATTAGCGCTTTTGTGATAATTGTGCTTTTGTTGTTGTTGTTGTTCCTGTTGACACATCGATACGTCTGTGAGCATGGTAATTATTATTTACGCTTCCTTATAAGTCGGCGCTGCTGTAGCGCTTAAGCTGCGACACGCGAGCATGATATTGCACAACACACAAACACATACATGGATACATATAGCACATACACACATATATCCATACATATAATATTACATACATATGTGTATTGTAGATAAAAGTCAAGCGCGCTAAGGAAGCGCAGGAAGTCAGACATTAAAGCGACAAGTAGAATTTACGCACAAGCGGAAAACGAAGATTAAAGAAATATACCGTTAAGCAGCGTAAAAATATATGTATATATAATATGTGCGTGGATGTCAAGCGTATTTTTATATGTTTGCATATTAGGGGGTTCGCTCTTTCCCAAGTTGTTTCTTTTTGTTTTGCGACTGCCCTCTAGAGTTTCAGGTTTCGCCCTAAAAAATATTATCCAAGCTCTTTATTTTCAATCTAAACCGCGCCTAATCATGTTTGTCTTCCAATTCAAATAGCATCATTTGATATTTTGCATAAAGCAGTAAATCTACAACTTTAAAAAAATTATATTGTAATACTAAATTTTCCACTTTACAAAGGCATCTGTTTAGTTTTTCTATAAAAACAAGCTTTTAAAAGTTTTACGCAGCTAAAGTTATACATCAAATGACCTGAGCATTTTTACAAGTGAATTATAAATTCTGTGTTTGATGCATACTTTTAATTGCGTAAAACTTGGAAATTAAAAAAAGGAAAGTTTCTATAAAAAAATCCAATACGTTAATATCGATAGTAAGAAAAAACAAAAACAAAAACAACATATTCCATTCAGGAACCGACTTTGTTCGTCCAATTTGTACGGCAGCTCTATGCTAGAGTAGCCCGATCTGAAAATCTTTTTCGGTGATTATTCGGTGTTATTTTCGAAAATCACACCAAATTTCGAGAAGAAAAATGTTTCTATACAAAGACTTGATTCCGATCGTTCGGTTTGCATGGCAGCCACATGTTATAGTGATTCGATGTGAACAATTTCTTCCTAGGTTGTACCGTTGTTTTGCACAATTATTTATGCCAAATTTCGTGAACATATCTCATCAAATAAAAGGGTTTCCCATACAAATACTTGATTTCGAACATCCAGTTTGTATGGCAGATATACATATGCTATAGCGATTTGATCTTAACAAATTCTTCGGAGATTGTACCTTTACTTTGGAAAATAGTCCTTGATAAATTGCGCGAAGGTAACTCGTCAAATGAAAAAGTTTCCTATACAAAGATTAGATTCTGATCAGTTCAGTTTGTATGGCAGCTATATGTTATAATGGTCGGATATTGATACTTTGAACAAACAAGCACTTTCTTGGGCAGAAAAGGACGTGTGTAAAATCTCAAATTGACATCTCAAAAACTGATGGACTCAGCTTTGCTATTTTATAGGGTATCCAGTATTACAAACTTCGTGAAAAAATTAATATATCCTGTTCCTGTAGCTATTTTAAATTGGATAAATTTTTAGAGCAAAAACTGAAACTTCAATGGCATTTGCAAAAAAATCTAACTTGTTAAACAACGCACACCCTAGTGTATATGTACATATGTATTTTTAAAAAGTAGCAAAGAAGTTGTTACATTTAACAAGCACTTATTTTTCGCTTTATTCCATACATAATATGTACATACATATATATTCCACCAACCAGGCCTTAAGAAGCAATTAAGTTACTTTTCTCCCGCTTTATGCTTAAAAACAAGTAGGCTTTGTTGCCTTTTATTTAATTTCAGGAAGACTTTATTTCTTTCTCTTTGCTTAAGGCTCATCGTCATGGCTGCTTTAAGGACATTTTGCACACTGAACGGCACTTCAAGCTGTGCACCAGGCATGCAAAATGCCTTTGTGGTTCTTTAGGCGCATGCATCCATATATATATGCATGAAAGTTGCCACATACACACACATATGCGAACGTGTTTCTCATTCTCTGAAATACTCCAGCGACCTATGGTGCTTAGTGCGCGACACAGCAATTTCGACTAATTGTGTGCGTGAATTGATTTTACAACGATGTGGTTGCCACTTTGGCTGTAGGGAATCACCTTGTCTTCGGCACCACAACGCCGACTTTAGGCTTTGAACAGCGTTTTGATCAATCGCAATGAGCTCAACTTTAGCACCGAAGGGGACAAGTTGCTGTCAGCGTGTCGCAATGTTAACTGTAATTGTATTTCACCGTTGAATAGCTGAATACAATGACACAGATAACCACATACAGAGATATGCAGCAATATACTGAACCAGTACATTGACGTACATGCTTATCTCCATTTCTATGTGTGTATGTGTGTTCGTATGTTTGACAATCGATTTGCGGTACTATTTTGGTTCGTGGCTGTTGATTAGTGGCTTCTAATTTGATTATTAGCCGCATTGAATTATCGGCGTTAGAGCGTGAGTCAAGCGCATAAGTGGAAATGGTTGGCAGTCTTGTGCTATTAAGTGAGAATATGTTGTGTACATACATATACATACCTACTTTTTTGCACCTAAAGAAGCGTGATAAGTAGATAAATTAAATACTTAAAATATTTCCAAACTTGAAACGGCTTACAATTTATTAGCACTAATTCAAAACAAAAATATTTTTATTAGGTCGTGTTCACACTGTAACGTCAATTATGTAAAACGAACTTAATTAGAAGAACACATAAATATTTTACCTCATTTAAATTCATATTTCACTAAGCTGCGTTTAAAGCTCATTATAAAGTAAGTAATTTATTTAAATATTATTCATGCGGCCATAGAAACGAATAACTCCTCTATTCGAATTTCAAAATTAGCAAAACGCTTAGTGACCAGTAAAAATTTTCACAAGAGTTTAATTTCTTCCTTCCAAATGCGGCACGGCCAAGAACGAAGGTTTGAGTTATTTCCAACCCGTCTCTGAAGAATGCTGCACTCTGCAGCAGTAAAGCTACTGCTACATTAATGGCTACAACCTAGGCTTGGAAAACACTGAAACACTCATAAGGCCTTAAGCTGGAGTTAATAGAGAGCTCCTAATAGTAAACCCCTCCACTAAAGAAGCTTACTCTCGCTCTCCCTCAACGGCTTCCCACCCACAACTCCCTCGCTGATATATAGGCAGAAAGGAGCCATTAGAGTCCGGTTTGGTGAGTCCATGATCCAAATGATCCGGTATGAAATCAAAATGAGTGAGGATTTCCGAGTGTTCAGACACGTTCAGGCTACTCTAAACCGGTATAAGGCAATCGATGCCTCCTTTACCCTGTCCTCGATATTCGGCTTCCAAGTAAGCCTCCTATCCAGGATGAGCCCTAAATATTTAATAGTATCCGGCAGTTGAAGACGGATGGCTCCCATTTACGGCAGCGGTGCCACCAGGATCTTATATTTTTTTAGTAAATGAAGCCATCTCAGTTTTATTTAAGCTGATGGCGAGACCGCTTCCCACTACCCAATTTGTCACAACGTTGAGACACCCTTACATCAACTCGTGCTGGGTACTCAGCAACTTTCTTTTGACCATAAGTCAAAGTCAGACAATGTAGCATAGGCAATTACCCCGCAGCCACGATACTCACATTTTTAAGCATGCCGTTAACGACCAGGATTCATATAAGAGAGAGGGAGACCCCCACATTTCGTCTAACATCGAAATAAGATATTCTCCATAATAATCAAATTAAAAAAAAGTACAGTGTGTTTGAGTTATAAAATAGTAAGTGCACCTAAATTTCGTGAAAGAAAAACAAATATAATAAGAAAAAAACATAAAAAAACCAAAAGCAGAGATATTTGAATTTTTCACATAAATTTTAAGGGTATGTAAGAAAGCTGTATAAATAACAATTATAGATCTTTTGATTACCTACAACTTGCCAGATAACTTTTTTTACGGGACTCGTAGTTTTGCCGAAAATCGAGATAAATAGTATTTACTTAAAAAGTCAACCATTGAGGTGCTCTCCCTGACCTCAGATAATCGCTAAACTCTTTTTCTTTTCTTTTTTCTTATTTTGTCTTTCGATTCCAATGCGTTTCAAGCTCTTATGAATTTTTTTCACATTTTACTATTTTGAAAAGCTTCTGCACTGATTTACAAGGTGCCTTCCCAAGTAAACAGAACTTAAAAAAAAAACAGAACAAGTAGTTTTTTCGGCAAAATCAATTTAATTTATTCAAAATAGTCTCCTTCTCCTTCAATACAGCTTTTTGAACGGTCCAAAAGCATGTCGAACCAGTGTTTTAGCTCGGTAATCACGGATTTTGATTGGCCCACATGTTGATGGTCATTTATGTAGTCACGACCACTGTCAAAACGTTGAAACCACTAATTTCTTCAATTGAAACGATTCGGTAAAAATTTTACCAATTTTAAAATAAAATTTAATGTTGGCTCTTTTTTCGAAGCTCATTTTCGCAATGCTCGTAAACTATTCGATAATGATCAAATCATTTGGCTCCAAATAATCACTCAATCGAATTTCCAAAAAGATAGTTTTGAGAAAAACGCGTTTAAAGATAAACTGATGGAGCTGATTGAGCTGATTGAGCTAAGCAGCTACAGTTAGAACACTGTAACTTAAAAACTGTTTGGTATGTCAATTTGAAAGTTTAGAGTGTCACTTATAAGGGTAGAACCTATCGAAAAATACTTTGATTTCATTCACACTAAGTGTGCGGCTAAGACATATAAATATAAATGCATGAAATTTGAAGAATTAAAAAATAGCTCCGAAAAAAGTTGTACTATTTTAATTTTTTTAATATCAAAAAATTAGTAAGTTAAGACAAAATGCTTTTAGTATTCAAAATACGTTCATTACATTTATGAGAAATCCACAAAAACCTCCAAAAAGACCTCAAATTAATAAAAACAAAAAACTAAAAGGCTTATTTGAGCCACAAAACAACAACATTTGTATTATTGTCATCCAATTTCTTTCAAATTTACAACCTCCAATGGCACTGATGCACATCAAATAAAATTTTACTAATACTATAAAGTAAATTATTGAAATGAGCATTTAACGGAAATAAAATTGCAATAAAAACTGAAAAACAAGAACAAAAAATATATAAGTAAAATAAACGAAAGCCAATAAGCAAATATATGCGAACCAATAACAATAAATCGTGCCACAAAAATGCAGATACAAGACGCGCCAGAGCAAGTTCCCCACATTGCTTATGTATAACGAAAGAAATATATGTGTGTATTTAGATATATAAATATGTAAGTATTTATGTATATGCTTTAGTGGACCGCGCATAAACACCTTTGAGACCACAATATTTAAATCATTTCGTATCAATTGAATTAAATTGTCTAGCAGTGAAGGGCAGACAAGCCAAAGAATCACACATGCATAGCTTGAATATGCAGTTACATATATGCACCTGTAGAAGGGGTTCCAACTCTCCTTTTTAAAGCTCGGATCGTTTATTTAACAAACGGTTTGTTTGCTTATGCGCTTATCCCACCGCTCGCTATGCGCTTTTCAACCTTTGCACCTTTTCTATTTTCTTTCCAGCTGTCTGACAAATACAATAGCAAAGGTGGGCAAACGTTCAACAGTGCCACACCCACAGCCACAGGCAGCTGAACTGTTGGTTGATGGTTTAAATCTGCACGAATGTTTTATTACTTTCGACCCAACACTTGCAACCTTTCATTTCATATTCATTTACACTCACAACGATGTTGCGGCGCGTCGGTACGTCGGTGAAATCCGTTTTTACGATTCTTTAACTTCACCAATTTTCACCATTTTTTTAGAGCATGCCACAGCGGAAGCAGCAACAGCAACAGCAGCACAGCTTAAGAGCTGACATCGGGCTAAGCTGTATGCTGTGCGGTCCAGCGGTGGGGCTAATGGTTTGATGGTCAGTTGGTGGAATAAAAACGCGATGTTTTGTGAGAAAAAATTTGTGTAGATTAAAATAACAGCAAAGCAGATAAGCGAAAACAATGCAGCACCGGTACTTTCAATATATAAACATATATGTGTGTAAGGGATAGAGTTGGGGTCATGGGTTCAATTTTATTTGGCGCGCGTCTAACTTAAACAATAAAGGCGTTCGGACGTTCACACATACATACAAATCTCAACTAAGCAAGTATGTATGTGTATAGCGCAGCTCCTTTTAATGTATTCAATTACCACTGAATATTGAATGCAGTCATTGGTGAGAAAAAAAAGGCTGTTTTATGTATGGAAATTTGTATTCGAATGACGAAAGGGATGAACTGAGATCGCAAAAATTACTGCGAGACGAATTGATAAATTAATTTGGTTGTTGATATGTAAATGGCATTTCTTATGGACTCGCGCTGGCGATGTTTCACATGCACTAAATAATGGGTGCTGATTTGAATATACTATATGAAATCTTTCTGGAAGAGATTTTACTTCAGCGAAGGCCTTCCCCTTCCTCAAATTGATTTTTTTTTTTTATCTCATCAGTATTCCAGAGGAATGGAGCCATGTGTAGAAGATCTCGTAAGTGAGGAAAGTCTCTGAGTGCCATTCTAGGACTCCTATTACACTTTGGTAAGCTGGTTATATAAGGGTTCACAGCCAGAGACACATTAAATTTCTGCATTTATTTACAATCTTGAACACTGCGAAACGGAATCTTCAACAGACGGTTTTTTTTTCTGCTCACGCACTTTTTAGGCATTTGTAGGCGGAGCGAAGACGTCGAAGAAGAGGTGCAATGAGAGAGAAGAAGTGCTTCACAAGTGAGTCGAAATTAAGAAAGAGGATAGGAGGTAGAGTCTTCTGTCAGAAGCTTTCTGTTAACTCTAACGAAATGACTAACAGAGCAACGTAGCGTTTTTAATCGGAACTGGCTGCCATCAAGGTAGCAGTAGATGTACTGCTGTGGAGTTCAGCCTTCTTCAGAGAAATGTGCATTTACTCTGATATCTCGGCGAATATATGGATTTAAGCTCAAAATTAATCAAGTAGTGCATGACCTCACTAGCAACAGGTTTAGAGTTTTCCATATTAGACTTGTATAGGTGCGCAGAAACAGCGGTATCGCCGGAAGCTGCAAAGCCAATGAGCACCTTTACCCAATTTCATGCGATTGGAAGTTAGTCTGTCGTCCGATATCGCAAATTAAACCGTAAGTGGTCCTCTGAAATAATTGCACTTAACATAGTCAATCTCGCTGCTATTGTAGAGGTTCTGGTTGAAGTCTGACTAAGAGGTACACACACGGTGCGACTGTTATGAAAACGAAATTTAAGGCATCTTCCAACCCAAAACTCAACTTTCCTCAAATTTCCTCATCCGCTTGCTGCCTCAAATTCGTATTTGCGCAATTTGTAAAAACAACTAATAGAAATTCTCAGACATTAATTTTGGTATTACTTTCCGAACTACAGCAAACTTACCGCCGGCAAAAACTACACGCTCCAACACACCTATTCAGAATTCGGTTTTGTTTTTAATGACAATTTTCGTTTGTATGTATTTATTACTTACAGTTCAACTGCACTTTAACAAACGCACAGGAGGAACACATACACACACGCACACATAACTACACGAAAGGGGAGACAAGCGTGTGGTTATCATTTGTTTTCTTAATTCACTCAGTATCACTGAGTTGTTCTAAGCGCTCAAGTTGTGGCCGTCACAGTGTTGCATGTTGCTGCAACAAAACCAACAACACATAGCCGTGACATTGATGTTATTGTTCTGAAAAGTTTAGCCACTATACCAGTGCACAAGCACACACACATACACATGCCGGACGAGTTAGTTCAACTGGATAAGCTGAGCTATCTCTCCGCTGGCAGCAACAGTTGCAACAACAGCAACAAATTGTCGCATTTCACAAATAAATAAATAAGTGATCTTGTTTTTGTCTTTTTTTTTTTTTGGTGTTTTTGTTGTTGTAAATTCACTTCCGTGCGTTTGCGTGTGCCGTTGTCTTTGTGGCATGCAACTCAGGTGCATAGCGCAATAAATACTAAGCGACATAAACATGCAAAAAGGCGCACGATGCCACAGGGAGCATTTACAGTACATTCCAACTAAAAGCTCTGAACGCGCTCTCTCTCTTCACTTGTGTCGCACTTTGCGTCTCTAACAAATTTGTGCAGCTCCGTTGCCGCTGTTGTTTGCACTATTCCCATTCATTTTTGTTGTTATTTAGCATTTATTCCATTGTTTTTTTTTTTTTGTTTTTGCAAGCGGTTCGGTTCAGCACCGAGTTAAAAACGGTAATCTGGCGTGAAGGACAGTCGGCTTGTGCGAGACGAGGGGAGAAGGTGTAGGACACTTGGTTGTTTGCTTGGTTAAGCTCCATGGCAGCTTCATTGCACGTACAATCGTTTGCACTGAGCCATCCACCCACACACACACACACTTAAGTGTCATAGCGGTACTGTTGTAACAGCTACGGCTTGTGCGCTCGTGTGTACTCGTAAGTGGTCTGCTGTGTGCATTTCCGTTGTGCGAGTAAATTAAATTTTATTTGATTTTAAGTGAATTATTTACTGTTTCATTGCATCTTCATTTTTGCTGCTGGTTTCAGTTTTGGTTGCATTTTAAGTGTTTTTTATTTCATTTTGCTTTAGCCTTTACCTTTCTGTCTTTGATTGAGGTTTTTATTTACAAGTTTTTTATATTTATTTTTTACTTTCACGAGGAACTTCATTTGTGAAACTAATACTACGCGAAGGGCATAGTAAAGCGAAAGATCAAGGAAAGCAGTTGTCATGGTATTATGGCACCACCTTTCTACAGAGCTTCTATTCCATCATCTTTGCCAACCAACATAAAAATAAACTTAATGAAGCGAAACTTTTTTATAATAACCGACTTCAATATACTTGTTTGTCATTTCAAAAATCACATGGCTTTCATAAAAATTGCTATAAAGCTGCCATCTGTTTAAAAAAAACTTAAAGCGAGAAATATGGGTGTCAAAGTTAAAGAATTTAAAAATACTTTTGATTTCATATAATTTTTATAAATTTAAAAACATTTTTTAGTTTTAAAGTGTTGCCACCTGTTTAAAGACATTTTACTTGACAAGCTTTTTTGCATAGCTGAGTTCTGGATACCAAGCTAAATACCTTTAAAAATATTAATGACTAAACAATTTTTGAAAATGTTGCCACCTATTTAAATTTTTTTATAACAAATATTCTTGTATAAATGAAATATGGATGCCAAAATAAATGGATTTGAAAACACATTATTTTTGCAAAGAGTTGCCAACTTTTTAACGTTTTTATTCAACAAAAAAGTTGGATAGACGAATTATGGATACCGAACTAATACGACTTGAAAATGCTTATCGGTAAAAATATTCTCAAAAAGTATTTCCACCTATTTAGTTTTTTAATTAAGAAACAGTTTTGAGTACATAACTTATGGAAACCAAGCTAAGGAGCTTTAAAGATACTTATGGTTAAAAATTTTTTTGGAAGGCGTGGCCACCTTTTAAATTTTTTTTATTTTACAAAAATTCTTAAATAAATGAACTATGGATATCAAACTAAAGGGATATAAAATTACTCTTCTTTAAAAATATTTTTTTTTAAAGAGTTGCCAACTATTTAACGTTTTTTTATTTAACAAAGTTTTTGTTTTTGTTTAACAAAAAAATTGTATAGATGAATTATGGATGCTAAGCTAAAAAGATTTGAAAATGTTGATCGTTAAAAAATATCTTTAAAAGGGTTGCCACTTATTTTAATTTTTTTATTTATTTAACAACCCGTTTAAGCCAGATGAGTTATGGATATCATGCTAAGATTATTTTTGAAAGGCGTTGCCCCATACTATTTTTTTTTAGAAAATAAGATTAAAACCGCGTATAATTAAAATATAACATACCGAAGTGAGTACGAAAATAAAAAAATTGAGAAAGAGTCGCCAGCTGTTTCATGATTTTTTGTTTAAATAATAATAATGATATAACCAAATAAATGAAATATTACAATAACGACATTAAGAGTACAGAATTTTTTATTTAACAAAAAAGTTGGATAGCTGATTTATGAATACCAAACTAAAAGTTTTTAAAAACACATTTAAAAAGGTTGCCATCTTTAATTTTTTTATTTAGCAAACCGTTTAAGCTAAATAATTTAAGGATACCATGCTAAAAAGCTTTAAAAAGCACTTATGGTTAAAAATTTCTTTGAAAAGAGTTGCAACCTGTTAATTTTTTTTGACAAATATGATTAAACACGCGATAACTAAAATATAACGTTCCAAAATGAGATCACGAAAATAAAAAAAACTTTGTTTGTTGGTTTGTAAGATTTTTTTACGAAGAATTTTTAAACAATGTTGCCACTATAAATGAAATAGACGGAACATTATTTTGAACTAAAACGCAAGCAAGTTGTTGATGGAAAATTCTCAATTGTGCTATGTCTTAACCTCAAAAAATTTCGAAGCGTACATGGTATACATAGAAAGAGGAACTTTATATTTTCAGAAATATTCCTACAAAAAATGCTTTCTGAAAGATTCACAACATTAAAGAGGAAGAGCAATTTTTAACTTCGGCGGCACTGAAGCCTTTAATACCATCCTCAGGTACATTTCTTAAAGTAGAAAAGGGTATCAAAAAGTCCGATAGCATGGTCTGGCTTGATCAATATATTTGATGTTTGTACTATTGTCTTCGAGAATAAATTATTTGAATCAGTTAGTTTATATGGCAAAGCTATTGTAGTCCGAACTGAACAACTATTTCGCAAATCTAGCGTTTCTTCAAGCAATAATCCTTGCAAAATTTTGTGAAGATATCTCATCATGCCATAGCCTACTTGCAACACGTAGCAACAATAAAAAATCATTGCAATTCATTAAATAGCCATGCAGTTCGATTTTATGAGGGGGCTCTGGTGAGCCAACTGCTATGTATGTTGTTGTGCTGCATGCCACACATAGCATTGTTGCAAGCCACACATATTGCTGGTACATTAGTCGTTGCATTGCTGCCGCTGTTGCATTGCGTTGTTGTTGCTTGTTATTGCTGGCAATGTCGCTGATGTCTTTATTGGACGCGCATGGATTTCGGTGCATGCAACAGATTGTGCAGTTCATTGCATCCATCGCAGTCGATGAGGCGAAAAGCGCTGTGTTTTTGCAAGCGATCAGCCTCGTTATTGCACTATGCGTTATTGTTGTGTTTTTGCTGCTGTTGGTGGTGATGGCGTTATTACAGTATGTCTGCTGTTGCTACCGTGTGGCATCATTGCCGTCATTACACTTGTTGCCATTGGTTTTTATACATGCCGTGTCGGCTTACTTACATATGTACAACAACACCGCGCAACACATGGCCGCCGCATTTGTGTGGCAATATCCGTTTCATGTTTGTCATGCCATTTGTTTTGCACATATTTCCAATTTTTTGTGCATGCATTGTTGTTGTTTTATTTCTGTTGTTATTGTTGCACTCTGGCCACCGTGCATGTTTGTGTGGTTTGCCGTTGTAATTGTTGCAAGCTTTGTTACTGTTATTACTGTTATTGGCAATGTTGTTGTTGTTGCCCACGCCATTTATACGCAGACATTTTTCGGCTAATTGGTGACATTTAGCAAATGCAAAGCCACAAAAACCAGAAATGACGCTCTGCCTCGCTCGAGAAAGGGCGGAATTGTGCAACACCAAATCTTGTTGCAACAATAACGACAATATTTTTACATTAAACGTGAATTGGTTGAGCCACAATATGCTGCATGCTTGAGTCTGTGTGTGTGTCGCCATGTGAATGCCCAAACGGGAGAGGATGTGTGTCTCGTTTTAGCTTGTGTTGCACATTTCAGTGCGGCTTATATAATTTATGTTGACTATTTAGCGGTTTATGGTGTAACTTTTATTGACTATATTTGCAGCAAATATTTCACAAATTCGTTTTTATAAATGCCAGCAAATTATTTGCTGCTTTTTTAATTATGAAAAATCGTTGTCATTTCTGCTTGTGAATTTGTGGCTTTAACTGTGTTTTGTCAGCGGCAATAACGGTTTTTGTAGCGCGAATTCCCTATTAAAGTTCGAAAAAATTACACACTTTTTATGCTGCAAAGTGCTCTTTCATTTAAAGTAAGCGTGTGCTGGTATGACAGGGCGCATGAGTAACATATTTAATTTTATTTTATTTTTAACATTTTTGATGCCCAGTTCATAGTTTTTTTGTTGTGGCATTGGAGTTTAATTTTTAATTTTATTAAGCCAGCATAACAAATATTTAAGGCATTCTTTAAATTCCAGCAGAAATATAATAAAATTACAGTCAAGTGCATTGCATTAGAGTGAACTAACTTTACTTATTTCATTATTTAGCCAATGGAAGCTCAAGTTGACATATTTTTCACTTTCGAATGGTTAGTAAAATAATCTTTAATTCTTAACTCATTCACAAAATTATGTGTCATATTTAAATTCATAAATACTTTTGCAACGCCAGTTTATTAGAATTTTATAAATAGCCCAAAAGTATGCTACTTTATGTTATATTAAACAACGCTAGAAAATTCTCATGTCCAAAACCTCAAAATGCATTTCGAGATTGTTTTAATATAAATTTTACATTTTACTTTGAATTTTATATAATTAAAGGAATATTTAAATTTATTTGAGATAAAATGTATTAATTTTTTTTTTTTAATTTTTATTTCAGGTTGGAAAAAATGCAAAATGTTTCTCTGCCCTGCAATTTTTGTCGAAATGTTCAGTAGGAACAAAATAAACCAATAAAACTAAAAACAGTTGAAATATTGATATTAACAATATACATATATTGTGACAAAAAATAACCTGGAAATTGTAATTAAATTAAATTTCATGAAAATCAGTTGTTGAATCTGATCAAATATCTAATTTTGGCGGGTTAAAAACGTTTTTCATTTTTTTTTAGATTTTTTTGTCAATTTTAATTCTGTTTTCTACTGAAAAATCACTTTAAGGACAAAGTCTTCCAGATAATACTTTTTTGGTTTTATTTTCTCAAGATCGCAAATGGTTATTTTTCCAAGTTTCGATTATAAATACATTAATATATTATCAATAAATATACCTTTTTATACTCTAGCATCATGTGTCACCAAAAACTAATCGAATTAGTAATAGAGTTATATACAGATAAATGATCAGTATGACTTCGACGAGTTGAATTCCAAGTGTATTGTAACGGTAATGTTAAAAACCACTGCAATAACTCATTGAATAACCACAACCGAGATAGTGAGAATAGCTTTGTATGAAAGCAAGTGTAAAATTGGGGTCGCCTACGTCTAAGTGATATCCCAAATTTTAACAAATAAAGTTATCTGAGTAAAACTTTCCTTAAATAGAGCCCTTAAGCTATTTCATTTAGCATCCAAAAAATTGTCGAAATCAAGCTTGAATATAACTTGTAACAAAAATGCATAAAATCGGTTTAACTCCTCTCTTACTTTCCATATACCTGTTCACAAATATTGCATTTGTCGGTCAATATGTAAGAAATATCAATAAAATTCAATAAGAATATCTTTCTAATAACTGTATATCCACTTTACTTAAATGGAAGAAATCAGTGCAAAACTTTTCCTAAGTAGTTTAACCTGAAGTTTTGTCAACATTTGAAGGCTTTTCCCAATCTTCGATCTTAGTAAGTTGTTCGATTATACCCGAACTTATCTCTTCCTTACTCATTTCATTTATTTACTAATATTTTGCATAAAATAATCCCCAAAATTAATTGAAATCCTTGTTCATTAAAGACTTTAAGAAGACGAAGTTTTGTGGTCCGTATTATCGAAAATTGAATATTAGCGTTTTTAGCTGCATTTTAAAGAAAACTGAAATCCATACAAAATACTCTATAGTAGATGAGGCTTGTAGGCTGGCACATATACAAGAGTCGCCTTACATAATAAGGATATAAAATGGTAAATTCGAAAATCGCTGTCAGATAAAATATCCAATATATAAACATTGTATAACGATACCTCAAATTTTTCTTTCAATATGAGTGTTCGATAACCAATATATGTATAACCATTTTATAACCAAACTTATATTTTATTTCAATTTGTGTGGTATCCATTATATCGTGTTGCGTTCGCCTATAAACTTATGAAAAGTGATGTTACGTTATTTGACGGTATATTTATAGATTAATAAAAAAAGCATGGAAAAATGTTCAAAACTGCTAAAGTAAAATAAAAACCCCTAGAAAAAATGCCGTCGAAAAAAAAATTTATTAAAATTAAAAAAACCTGCAAAACAGTTTGTGAAAGTCAAAAGTTTTTAAAAGAAATTGAGTGAATAATCCACACAAATTTGTATGACTGAATGTGCATATAGCAAAGATTGGCAGGCGTGTAAGTAAACAGCAGGAAAGTTTAAGCAAAATACAGCAATCAACATAAACAACAGAGCGTTACGCCACATTTGCTACACAGACAAGGCAAAGAGCATAACTGACTGTATCCGTACAGACAGCCATACATACACATATGTACTATGTATATGTTTGCACAGACAAGCACCTGAAATGCCACTGTAGTCACACATGCTAGCATTACACGGTTTACTTGCGCTTTTATGCTCCGTGCAACTATAATGATTTCCTGCAATTTCCTTATTGTTTAATTTTCAAGCAATTTCAATTTCTTCCTGCAACTTCCTTAAACTGTACAAATAGAAAGGATAAGAAAAATACTCTCTTCAAGTGGCTGAGAAGTCTCAAGCTGAACCTTTTTCCAGCAGCCAACATCTTAAGAAAATTCAAGGATCTGTGACCGAGAAGGTGCGCCGCAACGAAAGCAAATCAAGTGTGCTGAGCGTGTGCATGTGTGTGAAAAAGCTGCTTTCTGTATGACTACAGTTGCACATAGAATAGATCTTGGTACATGGCAACTGCTTAAGCAGTAGAACTTTCACTAGTAAATCCTTTAAGCAGTTGACTGGTTGAATTGCAACATCCATTGGCAATCTTGTTGAAAGATTATTTAAGAAAACGTTTTTTTGGTTACAATTAGAGGGAGAGGAAAGAAAGAGTAAATAAGCTAGATAGAGACAGAGACCAAGATAACGATAGATTGAGATTGAGATAGAGATAGAGATAGAGATATTGAGATTGAAATTTTAGTTGAGATTGAGATTGTTATTGAGAATGAGATTGAGATTGAGATTAAGATAGAGATTGAAACTAAGATTGAGATTCCGATTAAAATTGACATTGAGACTGAAATTGAGATTAAGACAGAGATTAATATTGAGAATGATATTGAGATTTATATTCAAGATTGAGACTAAGCTTGAAATTGAAATTAGATTGAGATTGAAATTGAGATTGAGTTTGAAACTGAGATTGAGATTAAGACTAAGATTGAAATTGAGTTGAAACTGAGATTGAGATTGAGATTGAAATTAAAATTGATACTGAGATTGAAATTTAAGTTGAGATTAAGATAGAGGTTGAGATTGAGATTGAAACTGAGATTGAGATTGCGATTAAAATTGACATTGAGACTGAAATTGAGATTAAGATAAAGATTAATATTGAGACTGATATTGAGATTGATATTGAGATAGAGATTAAGTTTAAGATTGAAATTGACATTGAAATTAGATTAAGATTTAAATTGAGATTGAGATTGAAACTGAGATTGAAATTGAAATTGAGACTGAAGTTGAGATTGAGATTGAGATAGAGATTGCGTTTGACATTGAGATAGAGATTAATATTGAGATTGATATTCATAATTGAGATTGAAATGATTTAGATTAAGATTTGAACTGTCTAGAAGAAACGCTTTGCTGAGAAAAAGGATGATTATTGAATGTAAGAAAATTGGAGTTCTTTAACGGGTGTCCCAAAGTTAACGCAATATTGAAATCAAATGCCAGTTTTTCAATGATTTGTATATCACTCATACGCTATGTATACCAACTCAATTCAGTTAGTATTACAATTCGATAGCTTTGCCGGCTTCCATTCTTCTCTCGTCGAATTTCACACAACAAACTTTGGAAGCATTCCTAAGTGTATGTGATAATGTCGAAAATAAAACAAATCATATTAACTTAATAGTTGAAAATATTTTGTACTTTTCATAAATTTTTTGCAAAACTTTAACCAATAATGCTGAACAATTTAAAGAACCTCACAATCCCTGATTCACCCACAGTGTAGGAGTGTGTTGCACACATCTTGTCAGCCGCTCCGTTTGGTAGATCCGCAGTTAATCCCTGCCACTGCTGCTATCGCCGCTGTCAGAGAGCAATTTTACTCCCAGTTGTTGAATGTGGCAACTTGCATACTTGACTTTGCTTTACTTTTGCTGCCAAACACTGATTGTTGCCATTCGCCACTTGTTGTTTGTTAYTTTTATTATTATTATTACTATGTATTATTCTTGTTGTTGCTATTATTGTTTTTACTTGTGCGCTTTGTCTTTCAAGTCATGTGACCGCACTGCCACTGCCACTCTGCAACAATGCGCGTGGGAGTATGTAGCCTGTTGCGCGCCGCGGGCTGTTTGCCTTTCACGCCTCACTCACTSACATAGCAACAACACAGAGTCGCCAGCGCTCCCTCCGATTGCATTGCACGTCACGTGACGCGACGTCTCGTCGCCTGCAGTGCATTTTTCAATTTTCTGCTGCTTAACTTGAAATCCGAGTAGCGACAAAGACGCGTGCAAAAAGTTGCATGGAAGCCTGGCAAATACACACACACATGCAGCGCTGTGAATTTTTCTTCCTTCTTAAGCAAATATATGTATGTTCTATATATGTGTGGTCTCCCGGTTCCTTTTGCGCTGCTCACTTATTAGACATAATAATATGCGTTGCACTCTTGGACACGCCCGCTCGTTTGTCGTGGTAACGAGCCACTGCTGCACTCACCCACCACCATATGCGCCACCTCAAGGTGTTGCAGTCTCCAACAGCTGGTTTCCTTTTCCGGCTACACCACTTCTCTGTAGCCACTTCAATTCACGTTTCCTGCAATTTCTGCGCTTCCTTAGCGCAGTCGGTGGTGTCTTGCTGTGTCTAAGGAACTATTTACTCGCTGCTTCTTGTGGCCTTCTTGTTGCAAGCGCTGTGTGTTTAGTCGCTATGCTTATGTGTAGATAATATATTTACACAATTCTTCTATATATATAAACATATATATGCCTGGTGTTTGTTTTTGTACACATTTTTTCAATTCAGTCCGTGGACCGCCACATGTTTGGTTGCGTGTGTGGAACTCGGCGTCCACCTTTTGCTTTGTTTACTTTGGCTGATGCGGTTGCTTGGCTTCCAGTGGTCCTTTGTTGTTTTAAATTTACATGGTGTTGTTGTTGTTGTATTGACTAGGTTGCTTTTGTTCTTTTATATTGTTGCTATTTTTTATTATGCTTGATGTTGACGTCGTGCGACCTGTTTCAAAACTATCCCCCCACTTCAGCGCCCGGAAATGCAATTTTTTGTCATCAACTTTAGCAAACAAGTGCGAAGCCAAGTAGTTTGGCTTTATTTGAGAAAATAAGAAGGAGTAAATTTGCTTTGCAGGAAAACGTTTTCTTTAAATTTTACTGTTTTGGGAAATATTAACAGGAAATAAAATTTATAAAGTAATTTTGTCTCTTTAACTCATCTCAAGTTCACTTTATCCTCGCGACGTTCGTATGGAAAGGCTATGGAAGATATGGTGTTTTCCCGAAAGTAAATTCGTGATCTTCACAATGGCATTACTTGAAATAGTTCCCTTGAACACCCTACGACCGTCGAACTAAACAGGAGTGCTTAAAAAAACAAAGTTAGGTATAAGCAAAGAGACTCATTATATATTCAATCAACAACATCCTCTGCTAAATGTAATCATTGATCACCGATTTATAATCATTAGCTAGAAATCCAGTGAAGGAGAGCGGGGAAAGATCGACACCAATTCCTCCTACGACAGGAATTCTCAGAAGTGTCCGGTGCTTTGCAACAACTTTTTGCAGATTTTTTTCCTGCAGTTTACTACAACCATCCCCAAACCACGGTTTTCTCTACATGTAAGAAAATGTTGATCTTCTTATTGAGCAACGGCTTACTGGCGAAATTTTTCGAAAAATATTGCTTTCAGAACTTGTTAGACATCATAATACCCAAGAATTTTTAATAGCTCCAGTATTTGGGGGTTGTTTCGCATAGTTTGTTTTGTTGTAGGGAAAATCGAATTTCATCGCCTATTCAGCAAAGACTCAAACCCATATAAAACGTGGATACACACCAACTCGACTACACTTTTCGTGGTTAAAAAGAAAAAAGGTCCAGAACTTGATGGAGTTCGCTTAGAAAGAGCTCTCACTGGCTTTAAAACATCAGCATGTTCGTAGCACTCGTATATTGCTTTGTACCTATATCCAGTTCCGCCGCAGGCTATTGATAATGTCGAAGAGCTCGTCTAACGCAGATGGAAAACTTTCTACCTCGGTTCTTATTTTTTTCTGCATTAGCATTACAAACTTAACTTTTTCGAGAATATCGCGATCTCATTCTCTTCTGCTCTTATCTTCAGAATGAATTCATGCCTTGGAGATTTGTGTCCATTTCGGGTGCTCCGGTAAGCAGGCAAGGTACTCTTGTGGTGGTGGTGGTCCTATTTTGTGCTTGATTAATTAATTCGTCATCTGCGCTGTTCTATTGTCTCCATATTTTGGGTAAGTGCTCCCCCAACGCAGCTCTTTAGTGATTGTGGATGCTTATTTTGATGTGAAATATATTCACCTCTTTACCAGAGATTCATAGGATGTGTCAGGTTTTTTAAGCCGAACCCTGCTTTTCTGTCACTCTCGGTCAGGGGCGGCTTATTGGATATTCGCCACTAACCAAAAAAAAATCAGGTCTTCAACTGTTCGCCAAGTTAAAGCCTTTGGTGGCCTGAGCTGGGTCAAAAGATTATTTGTATCAGACAACGTGACCAGAAGGAACTAGCAAACAGTTTTCCGTTAGATGCAAACCGTTACTTTTAATGATCTATTGTAAAATCCACGAAACCTCCACGACTTCAATAAATTGCGATATTTTTCAAAAAACATTCTGCTACCCAACCCACTTGGTTTCTTTACTTCTTATTTCCCACAAAATATTTAAATTGTGCTCATGTGCCGCAACTACTACAAACACAACTGCAATTGCAATGCCTTGCCGCCAACAGCGTTAAAAAAATTTCACGCAACACCACCTTGAAGTGGGTATCTGATTTTCCGCCAAGTCACCGCATGTGTCAGCTTTTCAGCTTTTGCACTTGCTACCGCCTTTGTTGCCCTCTCAGCCGTCATGGGCACGTGGGCCCTGCCTTTCTGCCACAAGTTTTTTGTTGCATCTGCAACTGCCATAATTTCATTTCCGTCTTTAGCATTTTTCTTTCGCCTAACCTTCTTCTTTGTCATCATAGTTTGTGTTAACTTTAGATTTCTTACTTGGAGAGGCGGCTGCTGCTCGGATAGCGCATCTTCAACCTTGCCGCCAACTGCCTTCCGGGTCGGTCTTCGGCCGCTGATTTTGGACGGGGTGTTGAAGCAGGAAAACAATGTGCCAACCAAAAGACGCTTATAGATATAAATCTCAATAATCGTTTATCATGCTGCCAGCAACAACAACAGCAGTACGACCATAGCAACCAAGCAACGAAGCAGACAAGAAGCGACCCACACGACATTGAATGGGATAATGTTGGTTGACTCGGTTGACTTTGCGGGCGGTTCCGCATTTTTTCCGATGCCTGCGACTGTGTATGTGTGTTCAAGCCACATGCCGCGCAGTCTACGCTACTCGGCAGCTGTGTCGTGCGTGGCGCGCTTGTCAGGTGTGTACGCTGAAGCAAATTGGTATGCAACATTTAAGGTTTTCCTCACTTTTTTGCTTTGCTGCGATGCTACTTATACCCCCAACGTCGTCTAGTGCAGTTTGCATCCTTATAGCTCCCGAAGCAGTTTTTTCTTGCCACTGTCATTATTTTGTTTCATTTTTATTCACTTTTTTTTTCTTTTTTGTTTGGCTGCTGAGTTGCATGTTCGCCGATTGGCATCCAGTGGCTGATCTCCGCCAGGTAAAGTGAGTAGTAACTGCTGGCGCTTGTCTGCTCAGCCGTGGCGCAAAGTTAAACATTCGCAACAGCTTGGCGTTTAGCAATAATCAAGATGAATTTGTTTGTTGTCAATTTTACGCTCTAATGGCGGCAAACAATTTGAAAATTGCAAAACGCGGGATGAAGTGATCGAGAGTGGGGAGATTACGCCAACTTGGTTGGTACATTAGATTGGATAATAGCGTACGTGCAGGGCTCGTGGCATACAACTTAAGTCATAAGGGATAGATTTTAAATATTTTCTAGAAATATTATATTTTTAACTTTTTGATAAGAAAAATAAAAAATTTAACTAATCTTATTTATAAATAAATAAAAGAAAGCTAGCACTAAGGTCAAACTGTTTATGAGAAAATATGTATTATTATTGGGTCTGTAACTATATTGGTGCATGCCTTTTTCAGAATTTGAATGTTTATTTCAGAAAAGCTTGAGAAAAGCATGTGCAATAGTATTGCGAGTTTTCTGGGTACTGGCCATCAGAAGCTATAGTATTTTCCTATCTTTCTGGTAATTTGTGGATACCATCCCAAAAGATCTGATCCGGGTTAGCAGCCAAGAATCAATCAAATCAATGTTGGATACCCGAACAGAACAAATAGCAACCAGAACAACCAAAGGTCTGAGCTATAGGGCTGGTGAAGCAAAACATCCTAGCCACCGATTTTTAAATAGTTCTTAACCGGTTTTGAAATAGCCAAAATATGTGCGAGATTTTCACGTTTTGGTAACATTCTTCAAGGAGTAATGCTTCCGGTTCTTCAGCTTCACAGTTTTTTGGCCGCCCAGGATCCCTCAAAGCCAAATACAGCACTTTTAAGGGGTGACCTTTAGGTAAAAACAACCTTTTTTTTCAAAAAAAAATTTTTCTCATATAAAAAATGAGACATTTTATTAGAATTTATAATTGTTGCAAATATAATATGCACTATTAACAAAGAAATTCGGAAATCTTAGGGAAAAAAAATATTTTAAACTCGGCCATTGCGAATTGTGCCTCAAACACCTATGTAAAATTTCATGAAGATGGGTTGAATAGTTATCGAAAAATCTTGCCAATCGCCTTCAAAAGCACAGTTTCGAGAAAAACATGTTTAAAGACGGCGCACATAGCCAAGTTAGTCTCGAGCGCACAAGTTCTCAAGGCTGTATCTCCAAAAATATTTCCGCTGGGATTACTTCTTATTAAAGTAATGAATAAGATCTCCCCACACAAACACTTTTTCAAGCACAAAGTCCCACATGTTTAAGTGAAAGAAAAGTTATAGTTTTTCCGCTACAAACGACTTTCAAGTATTGAAAAAGGCACACAAAGCCAGTAGCTTTCGAAAGCTTGTTTGGAATATTGGGACAATGGAATAATTATCAAAGTCCGCTATATCTTGGCAAACTGCACAAATATAGTTGTAGACCCAATAGTATAAGTCCCTTAGAAGTAACTTTAAATTGAATTCCGAAATGTACTCTTTTAATATTCTAGGAACTATTAAGATTTTTTTGTTCTGACGGGGGATGAGATTATCGTAGTTTTTAAAAGTAAAAAGTAAAAACAAAAAACTTAAAACTTAAAAAATGTTGAAGACTAAAAAAATATAAAATATGGGTTAAAAAAAATTAAATATAATAATAGATAATAATAACAATAAAAATAATAATATTTTTTATAATTTATCTTCAATACATTTTTTTCCGAATCTTCACAAAAATAGCATATTTTATTTTATTTATTTAAAATATAATAAATTAATATAAAAGCAAGTTGAAAACATGCCGAAACATAAATCACTTGACACTTACATATGTATGTACATGTTATGTAACTACAACACTAATAGATGTCAACAAGTATTATTTACACATTCTGCCAATTAATATCGACTGCATAAATATTTCATGTGGTGGGGGAATATATTTTTTTTTTTAAATAACTCATTTGTTTGCTGTCATTAACTAGTATTATTAAATTAACACAATTAATATATTTAATTATTTCAATTATTGGCTAATATATGCGCACAAGTGGCCGCACCAATTACATACCACTATGTGTGGCAAGCATACAAGTACAGATGTCAGTAAATAAAAGCATTTTTATGTCAATTAATTTTAGTTTGGTTTTTCCACTTTTTTACTCTGGGTCACAACAAAATTTCAACGCATTGCGTTAAAATTAGCACATTTCACCCAAAGCATTATTTGAAATAAAACTTTGGCATAACGTAGCAAATGATTATGCAATCACACTGCCAACTGTGGTTATTGTTTTAGTTTCAATGAAAAATTCGCAAACAAATTTCATTCACATTTTCAACACTTCTCTGATATGAGATTAAATTTTTGCTAAATGTAATTCGGGTAAAGCCAATAAACCGAACTTTTTAAATCAATCTAATAAATTCAATTAGTTATAATTGTATCTTGTTGCCATGTTAAAGATTCCAAAGCTGTGAATTGAGGTAAAAATTCAAATATTGAAGGTTTCGAATGTTTTCTGAATAAAACAAGAGAAAACGTTAACTTCAGTTGCACCGAAGCTAAATACCCTTCACAGGTGCATTTCTGTTAGTAATTATGTGTTCAGTTTGTATGGAAGCTATACGCTATAGTAATCCGATCTGAAAAATTTTTTCGGAGATTATATTATTACCTTAAGCAGTAATCCAAGTCAAATTTCGTGAAGATACTACGTCAAATGTGAAAGTTTTCCATACATCAACTTGATTCCGATTGTTCAGTTTATATGGCAGCTATATGTTATAATTAACCGATCTGAATAATTTCTTCCGGTATTACATTATTTGTATGAAAAATAACTCTTACCAAATTTCGTGAAGATATATCGTTAAATGAGGAAGTTTCTCATGCAAGCATTTGATTCCGATCATTCAGTTAGTATGGCAGCTATATGTTATAGTTAACCGATCTGAACAATTTTTTCAGAGATTACATTATTGTCTTAGAAAATAATCTGTACCAAATTTCGCGAATATATTTTATTAAACGCAAAAGTTTTCCATACCAGCACTAGATGATCCTTCAGTTTGTATGGCAGCTATATGTTATAGTTAACCGATCTGAACAATTTCTTCGGAGATTATATTGTTGCCATATAAAATAACTTGTGCTAACTTTAGTGAAGATACATTGTCAAATGTGAAAGTTTTCTATACTAGAACTTGATTCCGATCGTTCAGTTTATATGGCAGCTATATGTTATAGTGGTCCGATATYGGYAGTTCCGACAARTGAGTAGCTTCTTGAAGAGAAAATGGTGTTTGCAAAATTTCAAAACGATATCTTAAAAACTGAGGGATTAATTCGTATATATACAGACAGACGGACATGGCTAAATCGACTCAGCTAGACATACTGATCATTTATATATATATACTTTATAGGGTCTCCGACGCTTTCTTCTGGGTGTTACAAACTTCGTGACAAAATTAATATACCCTGTTCACGGAATAAATATGGAAAACCTGCTAACTAAGCTAAGAAAAATTCGCTTCCTCGCTAAATTATTTTACTTCATTCATTCTTTTTTGAGTTTTAAGCAGCTTTTACTAACTATATATTAGTATATATATCTTGTTAATATAACTCATGTTGTCTTCTTTTTATTTCACGCTCTTGACTCCCTCATAAGCAAAATACACAACTCCTTGGTTGACAATTATTTTTATGACCACACAACGTAAACAACAACTAGCTTTGTGCTTTCTATGAAACACACATGAAAATAAGTGGATATAGTAAACAAACCAACAATAGCAACATCATTATAACAACTACTTGCGTACTTAGCTCGTTCTTGGCTATAAACACCTTGCAGCAGACGTTGTTTATACACTTATATGAGTGCATCTCTAAAAACACAAATACAAAACCATATTTGGATAGCGAAACGAGCCCGCTGTCTGTTGCTTCTACCGAAATACTACACATATTTGCTGCAACCACATGTGGCAAGGTGCGAATGTTGGCGTTTATTTACTTTTCAAATTTATGTGCACACATTTTATCACAAAAACAATGAAAATTTTTCAGCAAAACAAAATGCCATAAAAAATTTTAACTACATATTTTACCGTTACTCTCTTTTTCAGCGACGGACCAAAGAACTAACAGTGAATTCTACGAGTGAAATAAGACGAAGTGCGAAAGCACAATAAACGGTGTGATAATATTATATTTAGTGAGCATTATTTTTGATAACTTTAATGTTGTTGATGAACTGCGAAATTTTTAGCAGAAAAGGGAGTTAAAAAAAATACTTGGTTATTAAATTTAAATTAAAGTATTTCTTATTTCTTTAAAGTGTAATAGAATTTGAAGACAGGGTGAATATATATTGAAAAAACGAAAATGCTCTGTAAGGGTGTGTGTTTAAGCTATTGTAAGTGTTTAAATAGAACTTATTTCGTCGGGTTTCTTTAAAAAAGCCAATAAAATGAAACTTGTGAAACTTCCTTCATAAAAAAATCCATGCTGAACTCGGGTTTCGTAAGCAGCGGGCTGTTAAACTGTTAAAACGAGTTCGTTGTCGACGAAACCTGCATATCGTATGGACAGTACAACTTATAAACATTAAAATATACAAACATTTGTGGAAGAATTTTAAAAACATAAAACAGTAAAATACAAATTTTGTATATTAAAATTTGATTTTGTAAGAACATGAAAAATTATACATTCGAAAATGGTGCTTTGTGTGAGGACTGCGGTATAACTCTCACTGCGGTATAACTCTAACATTTGCATGTAATAACAGGTTATTTGATCAGTCCCTGGCCTGACAGATATATGGCGTTACTAGAACCTAATCTATATGAATTTAATTAGCATTGATCTTCAAACGGACAATTAAATAAATTTGACAGCTGTCGGATCACTTAGTTTATGAGTTAAATCATTTTTACTGAAGCAACTTTTGTCATTGGGAAACAATTTCACATATTGTAAAAACTTGGCTTGATAGCGAGTTTCCGGGCATTGCCCCAAGGGAATCAAACATCAAGGATTTTGGTGAAATGAGCAGGTAAAATGAGCACCGAAGGCGGTGAACGCAGTGGACGAACAAAAGAGGATGTTTCCGACGAAAACTTAAAAAAAAAAACCCACATAATAATTTTGGACAATATTAAACTGAAGTTGCTCGAGATAGCAGACCTTAAAACCAGAGTTTTTGCGTCGATATGTGACAATGGATGAACAATGGCTCCGTCATTTCACTCGGAACCATTACCAGCAACAATTATATAGCATTATTAGACGGTTTGAAGGACGAAATCGCCGAAAAACGACCGCATTTGAACAAAAAGAAAGTTCTGTTTCACCAAGCCTAAGAAGCCTTTCAGAAGTCAGCGAAACCAATAGAATTGCTTCCGCATCTACCGTATTCTACAGATGTGACACTCAGCGACTAGTTTCTGTTCTCAGATCACAAAAGAATGCTCACTCTGAAGAAATTTTCGTTGATTGAAGAGGTGATCGCCGAAAATAAGGCTAATATTGAAACAAAGAACAAATCGTACTACAAAAATGGTATGAAGAATCACTATAATCTGTATATCACCCTTGAAGGGAACTCTGTTAAAAACAAAAAAAAACGTTTGTAAAAAAATGTGTTTTACTATGGTAGACCCGGGGACTTTTCAACTGACCTGTTATCCATAAAATAATAATAGGAGTGGCAATATGAAAAAATATTTTTGGATTCAAAACTTGTATGGGTCACATTTAAACGACGCGCGGAATTCTATTATTAAAATAAGAAACCATTGTTTTTTTTTTGTGCTGATCGTTCTCTACGTTCAGCTTTGCTAGTTCTCGGATACAGTTTTTAAGGATTTCCACAAAAAATAAGAGTGTTGGACGTTTCCTTTATAAAAAAAATTACAAAATTAAAAAAATAATAAGATAAACAACAATTTGAATTAATTTAAAAAATTAAGTAAACTACATAAAAACGTAGAAAGAGTTCCATATGTTGTGCAAAAGTGATGACACTATTTTCACATTGGATGTATATATTTTGAAGAGGTTATATGTGTTGTTTATTTTGAGACTGTTTAAGGGGTAATATACAGTTAAGATTTTCAAAAAATCTATTGTTTTTTTTTTGCGTTTTCTTAATATATATATATATATATCCGAGTATACCACACAAAATGTCAAGTCGATCCGACGAATATTTTCGAAGCTATAGACACATTAGTGAAAAAAATTAACTACATGTAAAGTGCTTTCAAAACTTTAAACTCGTTTTTCTCGAAATGGTGTTTTCAAAGTCGGCGAGTAAGATTTCTCAGAAACAGCTAAACCGATCGGTCTGAAATTCTTACACAAGCTTCTTAACTATATTTTTTAGTAATTAATCGAAGGATTTTCCCATCCGATGAAAATTTCTTATTTTTACAAATAATTAAAGACCAGAATTTTGGTCGAAAATCGAACTTTTTGCTTTGAGTAACCGCCATTTTGTCAAAAAAAATTTTTTGGGTAATTCCTTCGATCAATCAGTAGATTATTTATTATATTAATGAAATTTTTTTGGTTTTTGCATTTAATATGATCCAGTACAGAGATATCATGCTCACCTCAAGAGGCCTTTTTTTGCGGACCTCTGCAAAATTGGCAATATCAACGTTCCCCAGAATTATTTTTGGCAATAAAAAATATGTCAATATAGTTTAAGGTTGTCGTAATATACCTGCCAAGTCTCAAATCAATAAAAAAAATAGTTGGCTTAGAAAAAATTCTTGAAAAATGCCTTTTTTTCGACCTCCTAACTGTATATAACCCATTAAAAGCTTTAATGGACTTAGAAATTAAAATTTCTAATCATATATTTTGTATAAAATGTTACACATTTTGAGGTTTTTAATCGAAATTCTGTTTCAAGAGCACTTCCTCTTGATCGGTTCATTGGGATAAATTACTTATGTCAAGTTCGAAAAATTACTTTGCAAAAAACTGGTTCTAGATCATTGAATAAATAATTTGTTATAAGTGCACGCTAGTCTAAAGACACGAATTTGGAAAATTTTATCAGCATTTCTTTCTTTATTTAAATTTTAAGAATTACAAAAACAAAAAAATCATAAAATCTTTGAAGGTGGATGAAAAATGCCACATACATTTGTGGTCATTTGAAGAATAACACAATAATTTCTGGTAAGAACAAATGGTAATGGTCATTTGAGCCAACAAACCTGGAAAGTAAATATATTTTGTCATAAAATATTGGCTACTCGAAAACAGGCTCGATTTTATTTAATAATATTTTTTTTTAATATTTCAGGATTCATTTTCTTGTTGATTCATGATATAAAAATATATTTAAAAAACATTCAAGCTTTCATAGTGACTGATTACAACTTTAGATATTGTGACGACCGCAAAAAAGCAGACGACCGAAAAACACGTTAAAGTTTACCTTACGCTCAAATTAGTCTATTTGCCACATTAAAAAAGCTCTAGCATTAAAAATAATTTGAAATTTTTAAAACTCCTTTTAGGACGATATCGTTGAATATCGAACTATCAAAATGTAACAAATAAATTTGCCAATATAGTTTTGAAACCATTACATGGGACAACCTTTTCAATGAAATATATTCTGGCACAAAAGCACCCGGAAACTGTAATTAAATTCCCTAGGTAATGATATTTCAAAAAAATTTTTATTTGCTAAGTTGGTAACACTTTCCTTAGTTACTATGCAAGATATGAGGGTGATCAGTGAACCAATTTGTTTACAGTCAGACAAGTGTTAAAGAGATAGCAAGGGAGCTGGACATCTATCGCGAGTCTGTCCAAATGGTTTTCGTGCAAAGTTTAGATATGAAACGCGTTCTTCCTAGAATCGTTCCGATAAAGCTGAATTAAAAAAAAAACGACACATTCATGGAGAGCATTATAACTGCTGAATGCAACTCGATTTCAGACGATCGAAGAGATAAAACAAAATTCGCTGAGGAGATGAAGGCCATACCAAAAAGTTTATGAGAAAAGTGTTTCGAGGACTGGAAAATTACATCATTACATCTGGTGGGGATTACTTTGAAATGGAACAAAAGAAATAGGGATGAATATTGATTTTTTTACTATATTGATATATAGAGTATGCCTTTAGTGCCTTTTTTTACCTATTCGTTTTTTTCAGTCCCATCATGAAATTTTCTTGGAAATAAACTAAAAAATATTCCCTGAAAATTTGAGCCCTTAATATTAACATTAAGAACTGGACCACGGCATGTAAAAATTTTCCATAGAAAATACACTAGAATCGCGATTTTTAACTTTAAATTCCTACAGATCAGAGATCGCTTTGACTTTAGACGCATATTTCTCAAACTTATTCACTCTACAAAAGTGTCCAGTGCAACATAGTCGTAACTCACACCGGTGAGGTAGTACGGGACTCTAAACCAGATTTTTCCACGAAATTCGCACTTTTTTTATATATCTCGTGAATGACAAGAGCTATAGAAAAAATGTACATGACAAACATGTAGGAAATTTTATTTACTACAAAAAAGGTCCGAGGTCAAAATCACTATCATTAATACTTCTCTAGGTATTCGGCTTTTTTAATGCTGTATGGAATTTTCATAGCTTTTTTATTACATACCATCTATGAAGATTCTATAAAGCCTCACTTAAAAAGCCTAATAGCTCTTATATTAAAATAAATGAAAAGTATCTACATATAAACACCGAAAATATACATTGCATATTTCAATATAGCGGAGCTAAAAATTCTATCCACAGCAACGAAATTCAGACAAACCAGTATTAAAAGCCGCAATCTATGAGTTTGGGCGAATTTTCAACCAAAATGTACCAACATTTCTAATTCAATAATAAAATCGATTAACACGCTATAAAGCCAAAATTGCAATTTAAACGTGCGCACAAGCAAGCAAATATACTTATCCATACATAAATCTACATATGTATCTAAAATGTACAGAATGTAACTTACGCAGCACAACAACACTTGTCTGCATGCGTATTCGAAAAGGCACACTTAGTAAGAGAACGTATTAGGTATACTTATATGCATATAACTGTCTGCATGTGGGTGCTAAGCTTCCACTTTGCCACAACAGTGGAAAGCGCAAAGCGTGGCAGACATTTACTTGCCTAAAATATGAGTAGCTTACGCATATATGCACGTATGCATGTATGTACTTGTATGTATGACTGAGGTTCTGCAGAATAGAGTATGATCAGATAACCAAATGTGATGGGATTTTAGAGTAAAGCGTGTGTTAAGGGTGGCAAACCATCAGCCACTGGTTGCGTTTGGTAATAAAAAACCACAAAGCATTCACGTGCAGTCACCGCACACCACACTGTCCGTTGCATGCTACAACGCCCACAAAACTGCACTGTTCACAAGGTGTTTGAAATGTATGCACTTAGAAAATTACACTTTGAAGCCAAATTGTAGTATGAAAGGAAAATTAAATTATATTCCAAAAATTTTTGACAAATTCATTATAAACGAATTTTAATGTTTTTTTAGTATAGGGGATTGCAGACCAACTGATTTCTACAAAATTTGGCATATGGCAATCTTTTTATATTAATGTATCACAGTTGGAAAATAGACGAAACTACTAACTCAATTTTGAATGACACTAGATTCTTTCACTTTCCAGTATACAAAGCAGGAAGCAATTAATTTAACGAATAATGATTTAGTGTATGCCATTTTATGCCCAAAAATTGTTAAAATCCAAAAAAAAAAAAATGTTAAAGCCCCTAGATACCGAATATTTGCACTCCGGTATTTATAGTAGACTTTTAATTAAAAATATCGGTCAATGTGTGAGATATGTTTTTAAAAATCAGGTATAAACCTTATCTGACAATGGTATGTCTGTATGTCAAAAATGGGTTGAATCGGGCCAATACTTCCCTTAGCCCACATATACCTAACATAAAGATCTTCGAACTTCCGGGTGACTTTGTACCGCATATATCAGCCAATATGTGAGTTATTCTACCCGTTTATAAGTAATATGAGGATTTTCGAACATCCGGCCGCCTTTACTCCATGTGTATAATACTATCCCAACTCTCATATACTAGATGTACATTTCGTTTTTCTTACAAACCAATGTATTTGTATGTATATATAAAATTGCTTGGATTCCGATCTTCTGATTGACATTTTGAGAGTATAAAATGTTCGGAAGCATCCGAACTTAGCCCTTTCTTATTTGTTTTAATATAAGTTATGTGCATTAGTTCAGTGTTTGCATTCGCTTTTACAATGAAATAGGGAGCTACAGAAAATCCGATTTCCGTAATTGCCTTACATACGTAGATTGCCTTACAGAGAGAGAAAAAATAAATATTAATATTATCGAAAAATCCGTTAAGATCGTTTGCCTTCCTGGTTGAGGTGTCTCCAAAACATGCGTTCTGAACGTATCAACTGCCTACTCAGGTGGCGAGAAATGTTGGACTTCTAGTTCAATTTTTACAAACAGGAAAAAAAGAAGTCATTCGGTGCCAATTCAGCTGTTCCAGTCGATGCGTAAGAGCTAGCATTGTTGTGGTGAAAAGTGATCCATCTTCAGGGGTTGATTATCGTATTTTATGAACATTTCTCTGGACCAATCGACACGAGTCTTTTTTGAGCGATCAACAAATTGTGTGGAATCCAAAGTGAAAAAATGTTTTTACGGGGAAATATTCATGCAATATTTACTTTATGCTGGTCCCACTATCCTATATATGCAATATCATTTTGTGCACAGCGTCAATAGTTTCCGGAGCAACAACTGATTTTTGAACGACCTTCACGAAATTCATCTTAGAGTGACATACCACTTCGATTAGATTCATCATACCATCGATAAACACTATTCTTTGATGGGCTTTAATCGCCACATATTTATTTAAGTTCATCACGTCAGGGTTGCTGTGTTAATCCACGTCGAAAGTTGTAAAATTCACGATTTAATTTCATATTTTGGGCAAGCTCTTAAAACAAAATTTCCGAATATTTATAACATCAAAAATGTCAAAATTTACGATAAGGCTGTGAGTTGCAATACTAACGCTGCCAAATCCCGAAACATAAAAGGCAACCTACGTACATAAGTGAGGAAAAAGCACTAGTGAAAGGTATAAGTTTGTTTACTTACTATTGACAGTTTTTCGCAAAGATCTGTCTTTGACGACAGTAAGAAAAGTCATTAACCTAGCGTGGTTCGAACCAATACAGCCATAAAAACCTTTTGCGAAGACATGCGCTGAAATCTCCTAAGAAAACAGATAATTAGGACAAGAGACATGGACACAACGAAAAAATTACTATCGAGAAATCTTGGAATTGTGCTCCACGTGAATGGCTAACGTTTGTCAACTGGTCAGAGGCTCAACAGATTCAAGCGACTGTAGTGGACAACGGCCATAAAAATATTATTTTTACAGATAAAACTGTAAGAAAAAGCTATTAATGAGTAACCCAAACAGATATATGCAACCTTCTATACATAGTCGAAAAAAGGGAACAATGTTATTCCAAAGTTAAACGTGGTCACTATCCAACTGCTTTTGTCTGCTGTAAAAAAAGGGTTAGACTGGGACAAACATACACCAATAGTATTATTCGATAAAGCGCGGCAAGGCAGTTCAGCAATACTTCATTCGATTGCGAGCATTAGATCTTCTTTCCTTAGATTCTCTTTTGACTACGTTAGATGGCAAAAGCCACTCTGGGAGTCCAGATTTGAATCCACTGGAATACAGTTTGTGTTTAGAAATTTTGAGCATTTCAATTTCTTGTTCGTTGTCAATACCAAACGACACTGTCGTATTGCAACTGATCAATGGAATGTAATATGTTCATACATACATAGATGCCACTCTAATAATTATTTCAAAATATTAGCTCAATGAATTAATATTACAAAATATTTCCAGTAAAAAAATTTTAACAACTTCGGCAACTTTATTTTGTATTAAGACAACAACAAGAAAAAATACATAAAAAACTGTTGCTCTTAAAACCGCAATAATAAGTTCACTTTTGTTCAATAGTGCAAATATGAAAAAATGTTACTCATACGCACCGACAGCCGTTAGCCAAAGTGAAGTCGTCTTACAACAAACGCATCATACCGCAACTGCGAGCATGCTACAATGTCAGCGGTAAAGACAGAGCTCTTCATATGTGTATATGTACAAATAAAGTAGTAATGGTTGCAACATATACACACACGCTCATATACATATGTACAGATATAAATGTGTACGAGAGTTGAAGTGTGAACAGTAGTCTTCAGTTTAAATGAAGAGTGAGTGTGTTGACATCTAAAACCATCATCATTCACCACTGAGCACTAGAATTGCGGCGTGCCATCAACAGCAGCAACAACAAGCGTGTGATGCCTACTCTTCAGACACATGTGAGTATATGACGTATGTATGCAGGTACATATATACATACATGCGCTCATATGTGTTATTTTGCCAAATGCCAAGCAAAGTTTGCCGCTCTCCAAAGCATTTCAACCCTTTTGCACACACACACACACAAGCTATTTTGTTYAACAGTTTGCTGTAAATCCTTAAAATCCTAAGCCACTTGCACTTAACGAATTTACCGAAAAATTTCACACTTTGCTCGCATTTCACACACCTCCACCCCCCACTCAGACATGTGCCGCAGCCACATCGTGGACACACTTTGCAGCAAAATCAAATAACTCAATAAGTGAGTTGCATGTTGTTAACCGTAATGTAAACACCGTAAACTTCACTTACAACAAAAAAAAACACCTACAACCACCGCCTGCAACAAGCAATTATTGCCCACAACCAACGAGCAACAGGCAATCGGCCAGCTTGGAGAATTTTCGGTAATAAGAACCTTGCAACTTCATGAAGACTGAAAGCTACAATAACAACAAATGTATATAGGCGTATATACGAACGCAGAAGCATACCTGTATCTATCGGCGAAATTAAGTCACTTCAAAAGCTACATATATACATTTGTGTGTATGTTCGTGTGCGTTACGTTGCGTGTGTATTTGCCGAAAAGTCAATCGAGATGAAAATGAAGAGTCAAAGCCTGTTTTCCGGACCAACGAAGCAGCCAACTAACTAACCGGCAACAGTAAGGGCCCAAACCCAGCGCCAACCAATGAATAAACGAGAACGAATCGAATGGAAAACGTTCATCAACGCCACCGGATGTTCATATCCGGTGCCAGAAATTGGAAAGTGCACAATCAACAGCGCAACAAGTGCAACTAAGGCAAACACTTTGGTGAAGTGTTGCAATCTCCTTTTCATAAAACCAACCAGAACAAAATAAGAACAAAAACAAAAACGCAAATATTTTGCCGCCTTTAAGTTTCATATGGAAATTGGACAACGAATTGAAATACAGTACTTGAAAATTTCCAAGTTCATGTTGATTACTTTAACTTGCTGATTATACCATGAACGCCGTATATTAAATTTTCTACGATGTTAATAAAACTCAGAAGGAAACGTCAGAGACTTAAAGTGTCTTAAAGTAGAATCTGATATCTTTTTCGATTGTCCAGTGAGAATTTCATGACATTTCATTGATTGGAAGTGAAGTTATAGCATTTTAAGTGTCAGTATGTTTGCGTTACCGGTGCGAAAATGAGCTTCGAACAAAGAGCCAACATTAAATTTTGTTTTAAAATTGGTAAAACTTTTACCGAAACATTTCAATTGATGAAACAAGTTTATGGCGATAATTGCCTATCCCGTAGCAGAGTGCACGAATGGTTTCAACGTTTTCAAAATGGTCGTAAATTCATCAAAAATCATCTGAAATCATCATTTAAATTCATGGAAATGGCCAAAACGTTCATGTGATATTCTACCTTGGAGATTTGAAGCGTTTGGTGTACCGTACTTCGGCCCGAATATCTCGAAGATGAAAACTGGCGTTTGTTGCACGATAATGCGACGTCTAATCGATCGACGCTTGTGAGCGATTATCACATTTTAACCATTAACCACTGATACGGCACCGTGCGACTTATGCCTTTTCGGAAAAATGTTTTGGCCAATGAAAGAAAAGCAGTATGCAGACGTAGAGGTCATTCAAAAGGCTTGCACCGGCATACTGGCGACCATACCGGACAACGAGCTAAAACACTTGTTCGACATTCTTTTGGACAATGCAAAAAGCTGTATTGAAGAAGAAGTAGACTATTTTGAATAAAATAAATTGATTTTGCCAAAAAACCATTTGTTCTATTTCTAAGTCCTGTTTACTTTGGAACGCAACTTGTATATATTTTTTAATTATTTCTATCTGGTACATATGAACACCAATGTCCCACAATTTTCTTCAATTAATTTAGTACAGAATATGAACGAAATCAAAGGGAATTCACAAAGAAATTTGAAAATATACAAGAAAGCTTTGGACAATAATAGAATGAATTTTGGTGTTCTCTAAGATAGCAGAAGATTTTTGGTTTAATTTCAATGATACTTCACTGAAGCAGAACAACCTTTCAGGAATAATAAACAGAACCTTGGCTCTTTAACTTAAATAAGATATCTAAATATTTTGAAAACGGTAATTAATCTAAGAATCACTTCTTGAACACATAGGTTACTATGGTGATAAGCATCTTTTCGAGGCTTCGTGTTTGTCCTGATCCCAAAACTTATTTCATGAAAGTCAAAGAAACGTGGTTATTTAGCTTGAATAAACAATGCTGTATAGAAATTGATATCTAAAGATTGTTTTGTAATATTCCATTTAACTTAGCCAGTCTATTGATTTTTTTTTTCTTTCATTTCAAAGTCCTAATAGAAATGCTGGCAACCCTATATTCATTAAACGCATTACTAGTGATGAGACGTGGATTTATAATGTGACGTCGAACTGTCCAAGAAACTAAAATGAGCCGAAACCGAAAAAACCACGTCAAGGTAGGTCAAAAATCAAGGTAATGCTCATCGTTTGCTTTTATTATCGTGATGTGACTCACCATGCATTCGTTCCATAGGGTCAAAACTCAGCAAAGAATACTACTTGGCTGGTTGGGACGTCTATGTGAAGCAAGTCGTCGTAAATAACCGAAACATTTTTCACTGTTATAACGCTACGGTACATTCTAGCACGCTTGTGTTTATTTTAGGGGAGTCATCGCTTAGCGACCATATTCGGCAGATTATGTTCTTAGTAACTTTAGCTGTTTTCTAAATTGAAACAAGTAAGGAAGGGCTAAGTTTTGGGTATCACCGAACATTTTATACTCTCGCATGATAAAGTGATAATCGAGATTTCAGGCGTGGTTGTGAACCGATTTCACCGATATTTGGTACATGTCATCAGGGTGTTAAGAAAATATTATACACCGAATTTCATTGAAATCGATAGAGTATTTCCTGAGATATGGTTTTTGGTCCATAAGTGGGCGACGCCACGTCAGTTTTTAAAAAAAAGCCTGAATGCAGCTTCCTTCTGATATTTCTTTCGTAAAATTTAGTGTTTCTGACGTTTTTTGTTAGTCGGTTAACGCACTTTTAGTGATTTTCAACATAACCTTTGCTAAATTTCATTTTAATATCTTTATTTATGGCTTAGTTATGACACTTTATAGGTTTTCGGTTTCCGCTATTTTGTGGGCGTGGCAGTGGGCCGATTTTGCCCATCTGCGAACTTAACCTTCTTATGGAGCCAAGAAATACGTGTACCAAGTTTCATCATGATATCTCAATTTTTACTCAAGTTACAGCTTGCACGGACGGACGGACAGACGGACGGACAGACAGACATCCAGATTTCAACTCTAGTCGTCACCCTGATCACTTTGGTATATATAACCCTATATGTTATACCCTATATCTGACTCTTTTAGTTTTAGGACTTACAAACAACCGTTATGTGAACAAAACTATATACTCTCTTTAGCAACTTTGTTGCGAGAGTATAAAAACGACGAATGTGCTAAGAGTTCATTGAACCTATCAAAAATCATTCGCTGAAAGGGAAAGCCAGCCAAGGCTTATAACAAGTATATAGAAACTTGGCCTAACCGTTGCCAAGCTTGTATTGGCTCAAATACATATTTTAAAGACGATAATAAAGATTTGTATTAATACATATATGTACGTGAATTTGTCAGTCTGGGTCAAATTTGATCGGATGTCAACTGTGAGAAATTCTCTGCAAGAATTGCTTAGAAAATGAGGGAGAAATATAACAGAAGACAAAGAAGAGTTTTTCAGAATTCAGTACAGAAAATTGATGAATATTATGATTACCTTCTATTCACACAATTCAAATTTAATTAGCAACATCTGAGGCTTGCAATTGTCGACGATCCTTTTGATGCATTCAAATCGTATGGTTTGTAAATATCTCAATCAAAGTGGAAAGAGCGGTAAATAAAGAGGTTGAAAGGATTTAAAAGAGTTTTAATCGTATTAGAAAAATATTTAAAAACAATAATAGAAATTTCTGATAATAGCTCTTTCAACTTTCCCGAATTTAATTTTATTTGATTGACGCTTAAAATGTCACCTTTCCAGCACTATATGGTATGACACAATGTGATTATTAGCACTGAAGATATACGACTGCAACGACATCGATTGGCAAAATACGAAAAGACTTTTTCGACTACCCAATAAATATTTATTTTCATAAAATTCGCAAAAAATTAATATATGGTACACAAGTTAAGTTCCATGTAGTACAGGATGCAGGAATATACATACATATACTTAAATAAATAACTAAAACAGTTACACTAATTTGAAGCGCAGAAAGCAATAAAGCAATAAAACGAAAACAGCAAAAATTCTAAACCTCAACATTCATAACTGATTGCCGGTATACAAGGAGTATTGGCATAATATGCGCTTTTGGCAATTTACAGTTCACTTGTCTGCCAATGAAACGTGTTACGTAACGCATACCGTTCGTGCACCGTTAGTCCTTCAATGGCTTGCTGCTGACTGATTTCATCAGATAGCTTCCACTTCGTTTAGCTTATAGCGAAGCATTAAATGCAATATTTAGTTTAGTAAGTCATTTATGGCATTACCAACACCATATTGTCGAAATGCAGTTATATAACATATACATACATATATGTATACATGAATATGAACGCAAGAGTATGTAAATACACTTACATACATATTAGAACAGCTTAAATTTCAAATGCGAACATGTAACACCACAGCTCATAAGCGCCTAGACATGCCACTGTTAAATATATGCATATGCATACGAAACATATGTACGTAATTGTGTGTGTGACTATATGTGCTTACGAGCTCTTGGCATGCATTCAAATTTCGTTGCATATTTAGAAAATGCTTTGAGTGTCGGTTTATTAAATTAACTTCGAGTTTCACACCAACAACACCAGCGCATTAAGCATTTGCATATTTGTATGAGTATGTGCTAATATATATGCATATGTACATATGTGTTTAGGGCGTTTAAGCGTGCAAAATTTTAAATGGCTGCATTTAATTAATTTTATATATATTCAATGGCGCTCCTTAAGGATGTAGTGGTAAGTACTTAATCGTATGATTAAAATTTGGCAAATATAACTGTGCTTTTCGTGCATTTATAAACAAATTGCAATCAATTTGGTAGTGAAATCAACAAAAAACACATTTTCACGGTTTAAAGTAAGCTTAGATTTTATGATAATTCATAGGGAATCGAAGTCAAGTTCAAACTGGATACTTATAATGTTCATAAATTAAGATTAAATAATTTTCCTTTAATGAAAAACTTTCTAGTTGGATTGGTACAACCTTTTTCTATGTTCGTGTAAAGTTCGAATTCCAAATTTGCCTTAAAATCTGTACCTTTTTCGAAGGACAATTCCTATTTTGCTAAATAATATTTTTATTTAATATTCAAGATATATGTTCAAAATCAACTTTGACATGGACAAGCTTATATAAACTGCAATGTTGCAATGTTGCAATTTGCAAAGGTTAAAGCCAACGAAGTACACTTAGGTATATAAGGGCTGTTAGTTAAATACATATATGGAGACTAATGCTAGTTTTCATCCGATTTTATTCATTCTAAGCACTGTTATAAGAAAAAAAACACGCTCTCTCAGTTATATGAAGATAATTTACATATTTGCCAATATAGGCGCCATAAAATCACCCTGAAGTTCTTTATGTTTGGTATGTGGGAGCTAAGGGAAGTATTGACCCGATTCAACACATTTGTGGCAAGGAGATATAATACCGGCAGCAAAATATTCTCTCTGAATTTCAATTATATATCACACACCTTGACCTAGATTTTTAGTAAAAAGTCAAAAATAAGCACTGGGTCTACATATTTAGTACCTAGGGGCTTGAACAGTTTTGGTTGGACTTTCGCAATTTTTAGTCATAAAGTGGCACACCTCAAATGCACTATGCGATTAAAATTTTGTCTAAATATTAATTCATTCTTGATTTGCATGCTGGTAAGTTAAAGTTTCAAATGGAATTTAAAATTGTGTTATATGAGAAGTAGGAGGCCAGTAGTTCGATTTCACTTATTTTCACGCTGAAACATTGGATTATGCGTAGATTTTAGTAATTTTAGGAAATGTGTACAACCGTTAGGTGAGCAAAAGTATTATACTCTATAGCACCACGTTGAAAGAGTATAAATATGTATATTAGTCTATAAGAATATCTCTGACATTTTTTCTATGTTGGATCTAAGGACACATGTTGTGTTCCCTGAAAATAAAAAAAGTTACAGAGACGACCGTCTTTTGCTCGAGAATCAAAATGAAATATGACGTGATCAAATGGCAAACCTTATTGAAAAGTCTGAAAAATTTTTACACAAATTCGCAAACAAACATGACCGCCACGGGCTGTGAAAATCTCGTTATTTCTATTAATAAACGCTGTACATCAGAAGCATTGAACTCCACATCTGAGATGGCGCCGAAGAATCAGTATAAAAATTGGGGAATGATCAGTTCTTTCGCCTTGAACTCCTTTTTGCGTTGGCGGCCTTCGGCCACGTTTCAAAAAAATAACCCTGGTCGGACCAACACCTGGACGTTATCAGTTCTTTCGCCTTGAACTCCTTTTTGCGTTGGCGGCCTTCGGCCACGTTTCAAAAAAATAACCCTGGTCGGACCAACACCTGGACGTTATCAGTTCTTTCGCCTTGAACTCCTTCATGCGTTGGCGACCTTCAGCCGCGCAACAAAAAAATAACACTGGCGGACCAAGACCTGGGCGAGCTTAGTTCTTTCGCGTTAAAATCCTTTTTGATAGGGTCTATCTTTTTTAATAGGGTGTACTTAATAGGGTCACGTTTAAAATATTAATATTCAAGTATTTTAAGAAACTTGCTTTTAAAAATGGCACAACCTATTATAATGATATAATGAAGAAAAAGGTAGTAACAGGATTCACTAAAAGGCAGAAGATTTTTATAGCCACGAAAAACCAAACCAAAAAGGTAGAGTTGATTTAATTGATAGATTGAAGGTTTGATTAAATAGTCTCCTTTAAAAGTTCTTCGCATTTCGCGAAACTCTTTGTTGACAATTTCTAGGTAATGCGAAGTTCAAATATTATGAATATGACTTTCTTCCGGGCTTATAACATACATATAACATGAACTCAATAACAGATAAAAATATAAGGTAAAAAGATTAGTAATCGTGTTGTATACCTCGTTCCTGTTTTCATAGGTTGAGGGTGGAGCAAGGAAAACACAGACTTATACTTTTTTATTGGCGTAAACACAGCTTACCGCGATTATAGCCGAGTTGTAGAAGTTCACGCAAGTGTGAAATGTTCTCTGAGCGCCATGCACTTAGTAATGGCCAGTAATGATTATTTTACATACATATGCCTCAAGCAACTCACGATTTCTGGTCTTAGACAATGTTTCCACTGGGTAGCCAAAAAACAACCGTTTGAAGGATGAAAAGGCGAATCATATTTCATAGTTACGTTGATTTTTTCGCCGAGCTTTATTTCAAAATCCCAACATTTAATTGGAAAAACTGAGCAAGTATTGACGCAGTAATTTAGACACCAAACTCAAATATGATACAATTACAGAACACTAATGAATGCAGACGGCAGATGACAGTTGGTTGGTTGATTCATAAAAAACCGCTACAACTTCAGCAACTAGCGAAAAAATCTACTAATATAGTTACAGTTATCCACTAAAGATATGCGAGTGTGTTTTATGACTTTTTCTTTCTATTGTCATAAACGAAAAAACTATCGCTTTAACCAACTGACAGCTGCTCGTAAACTTATTTTGTTGTTGTCAAATTATCTAGGCGGTTCTATTTGTAATTTGATGCAATAATTACGTTGGAAGCGTATGAAAGCAGAAAGGGATACTTGCTGCTGCTAAATTAACTAATCAGTATTAGTACGTAGGCTAGCTGTTGATGCCAAAGCCTCCGATGGCTATTGAGAAAAAACAAAAATTCGAAATCTTCATACCGAAATATTCAAATATTTCGCTAGAAAGATATGGCAATGCAAGGGTTATTGTTTTAAATAATAATTTTTCAAATCTTGCTACCGCTTAAAATATTCTCTGGTACTCGCGCTGTGAAGTCCGTAAGTATACATATACTACAATATATGGTATACCACCATGAACAAGAAGTAATTTGAATTGGGTTTTAACATGTAAATTCTTTGTTTTTTATCTAAATCACTTTCATCCACATCTTCGTCCGATAAAACGTACTTTTGACAACGTTATTGCAGTCCTCAAAACAGTCAGTATAGTATTTTTCGGGTATAGCCCTTAGGACTTTCCTCGATTCGTTTTTTATCTCTTCAATGGTGTTAAAATGGCGTCTTCTATCTTTTAAGCTGAGTAACTGGAAGTGGCACGGAGGCTGCGAATACGGTGTTTGCGATATGAGTTTTTGGCGAAAAAAATCACGAAAACCCAAAGCAGTATGACATGGTAAATTATTGAATTGACGCGTTTGAGACACAAAATATTCTTCAAACGGATTTGAGCTGAGCGAAATGATATTTGAACACTACCAGCGCGGTCTTTAATTCACAGTTGACGATTTTGATACACCAAATCTTCGAATTTTTGAATGAGGTACTTGTCCATAAAGTTCGATGGTCGTCCAAAACGCGGTTCATCCTTAATGCACTCTCCGCCCACTTTGAACTCATTATACGATTTAATAGTGTTTTTTGTGCCATAGTTTGATGGAAACAAAACCAAATTGAAGCAAGTTCTTTGTTGAACAATACCGCCCATTTTAATAATATCTTTTAGAAAACACGTGTAATTCGGAGATAATTAAACTTTTTGACAAAAAGACACTTAACAAATGTTGTAGACAACCTAAAAAATGTGCCTGCCTTCTAAATGCCCTTTGATATTTGTTGATCAGTAGTACTTATGTATGTATTTGCAGTACTTTCCGCCTTAAGTCTAAACTTAACTTCAAATAGATTTTAGCACGTAGAGCAGAGACATTTCGAAGTTATAAGGCTAGGCTTTTCTTATCTGGCAAATTGTAGACATGTAGTTTTCAAAAATAAATAAAACGCATATAATTTAATGTATTGATTTCGTGGCCGCCTTGGCTGGCTCGAAAAAATTCTAGCCGAGAAGTCTTTTACAGCAATTGGACCGTATGCCAGCAATAATGCGAAGAATATTCTTTTCCAAGGCATACATCGGCATCGGGCTTGCATGCGTAGAGTAAAGACTTCACATAACACCACAAAAACAAATTGTTCAAAAAGGGTGGAGAACGCGTTGACGACGAACCACGTCCTGAACGGCCAGCACCATCGACTGATGATCAACACGTCAATAAGATAAAGGAACTAATGTTTGAATATCGACGATTAACAGTCAGAGATCTTCTAGGCATCGTTTGATTATCGAAAGGATCAGTGCAAGCCATTTGGATCATTTCAACCTAAGAAGAGTGCAAGCACGATTACTATTTATTTTGGAAATCACTATATTTTTTCGAAAAGCAGCGTCGTGTTAACGTCTGTGAAACAATGCTTTCCGACTACCGGAATGTCATGAAATGTATTATTACTGGCGATGAGTCTTGGATCTACACTTACGATCCTGGAACAGCCGATCAATCAAAAAAACACGTCAGGCAGGTCAAAAATCAAGATTATGTTGACAGTTTTTTTTCGATTATCGGGGTGTAGTGCACTCCGGCAGGCTAAACAGTTAACAAGGAATACCATTTAAATGTTATGCGTCGTTTGCTCGAAGGTATTCGCAAAAAGAGGCCGACAACTCTTGGTTTATGTACCACGATAATGTATCGTCGCATACTGAGTTTTTCGCCAATGTCGTGCCACAACCACCGTTTTCCCCTGGTTTAGTTTCGTGTGACTTCTGGCTATTCAGCAAATTCAAGCAACTGCTCCTTGAAAACCGTTTTGAGTCAATTGAAGACATTAAATGTGAATCGCTACACGCTTTGAAGCACAAGTCTATTGGGGCCGAGGGGATTGCTTTGAGCGGAACTTCATAGATTTCAAATGAGAAATTCTATAAATAAAGTATTCCTTGCAATGAAATTCTGTGAAAACAACAAAACGTAACATTTTATGTAACGGTAAACATTAGGGGTGTCCTTATTTTCAAACATCGGTTTTCTATATATTCCCGGCCAGAAATCGGTTCCTTTATGTATTTAGATAAAACGGTAAAAGTTTGGGGTCAATGCGATAACATTTAGTGGACCCGGAAGCCAGCTGAAAAATTCAATAGGTCAGTATGGGCAAAGTTCATACATTCGCCTTATATTAGACGCAGTTTTTATAGTATATTTAACAAAACATATGTATATGTATACAAAAATAATTATTCCATTTTTGTAATCTTATTCGGTAATAACATTTAAAATAATTGTGATAATTTTGCGTATTTAAAAAAAAAAAGCATGCAACACAAGCTTGATATTTTGCAAATTTACCGAAATTTGTTTCTACGTTTTGAGCGCGCTGTTTGTAGGCAAACAAATTTCCTGAGAAAAAGTGAACTGTGTGGCGACAATAAGTCGTTCAGAAAATAAAATAGTATCTGCTCATAACGGGACATTTCTGCTGTGAAATATTTCCAAAAGCATGCAAGAGGTTCTTGTGCATATTGTGATTTTAATAAAGTAAATATAATTGTAAGCGTTCACAAGCAAGAAATAACAATTATTTTCAAGAATTATTTGGTTTAATAAATACTTTAAAATTGTTTGAATTTCGGTGGGCGGTTGTGTTTAAAGTGTAAAAAGTGAAGTATATAAAATAAACTAAT